>NW_012314021.1:0-2157 GCF_000151885.1 Dipodomys ordii | reverse complement strand
TTTCTGCTTCTGCTTATCCTTTTGCTTCTCTACTCCTAATCCTTCTTTTTCGCCTTCTTGTTCTTCTGTTTGTCCTGGTGCTTCTGCTTCTGCTTATTCTACTATTTCTGTTTCTTCTGCTTCTGCTACAGATTGTGCTTCTTCTGTTTCTCCTTCTGCTTCAGATTCTGCTTCTGCTTCTTCGGCTTCTCCTGCTTCTTCTGCTTCTCCTGCTTCTCTTTCTGCTTCTCCTTCTGCTTCTGCTTCTCCTTCTGCTTCTGCTTCTGCTCTTCTCCTTCTTCTGTTTTTTTTGCTTCTGTTTCTTCTTCTTCTTTTTCTTCTGTTTCTTCTGATTCTACTTCTTGTTCTCCTTCTGTTTCTGCTTCTCTTTCTGCTTCTCTTTCTCCTTCTGCTGCTCCTTCTCCTTCTCCTTCTTCTGCTTCTCCCACTGCTTCTGCTTCTGCTTCTTTTGCTTATTCTTTTTCTTCTGCTTCTGCTTCTCCTGCTTCTGCTTCTTCTGCTTCTACTGCTTCTCCTTGTACTTCTCCTTATGCTTCTCCTTATGCTTCTCCTTATGCTGCTTCTTCTTCTTCTTCTTCTTCTTCTTCTTCGTCTTCTTCTTCTTCTCTTTCTTCTGATTCTGCTTTTCCTGCTTCTTCTGCTTCTACTGCTTCTCTTTCTTCTTCTCATTCTGCTTCTGCTTCTCTTTCTGCTTCTCCTATTGCTTCTGCGGCTCTTCCTTCTCCTTCTCCTTCTTCTACTTCTCCTTCTGCTTCTGCTTCTTCTGCTTCTCCTGCTTCTCCTTCTGCATCTTCTTCTGCTTCTGCTTCTCTTTCTGCTGTTTCTTCTGCTTCTGTTTCTCCTTCTGCTTCTCCTTCTGCTTCTTCTGCTTCTCCTTCTGATTCTCCTTCTGCTTCTCCTTCTGTTTCTCCTTCTCCTTCTCGTTCTTCTGCTTTTCCTTCTGCTTCTGCTTCAACTGTTACTGCTTCTGCTTCTTCTGTTTCTTCTGCTTCTCCTTCTGCTTTTGATTCTCTTTCTGCTTCTGCTTC
Source organism: Dipodomys ordii (assembly GCF_000151885.1). Classification (NCBI taxonomy): domain Eukaryota; kingdom Metazoa; phylum Chordata; class Mammalia; order Rodentia; family Heteromyidae; genus Dipodomys; species Dipodomys ordii. The sequence goes on along the minus strand of NW_012314021.1, from coordinate 1,129 downwards.
TGCTTCTACTTCAGCTTCTCATTCTGCTTCTCCAGATACGGCTTCTTCTGCTTCTCCTTCTTCTCCTTCTGCTTCAGGTTCTGCTTCTGCTTCTTCGGATTCTTATGCTTCTGCTTTGCCTGCTTCTGCTTCTTCTGCTTCCCCTCTTTCTCTTTCTGCTTCTCCTTCTGTTTCTGCTTCTCCCTCTGCTTCTGCTTCTTATGCTTCCTCTTTATCTTCTGCTTCTGCTTCTCCTGCTTCTGCTTCTTGTGCTTCAACTGCTTCTTCTTCTGCTTCTGCTTCTTCTGCTTCTGTTTCTTCTGCTTCTACTTCTCTTTCTGCTTCTGCTTCTCCTGCTTGTTTTTCTGCTTCTTCTGCTGCTTCTTCTTCTGCTGCTTCTTCTACTTCTCCTACTGCTTCTCTTTTTGCTTCTCCTTCTGCTTCTGCTTCTGCTTCTTCTGTTTCTCCTACCTGAATTTCTGGTTCTACTTCTTCTGCTGCTTCTCCTTCTGCTTCTGCTTCTACTTCTGCTTCTGATTCTGCTTCTTCTGCTTCTTCTCTTTCGGCTTCTCCTGCTTCTGCTTCTTGTGCTTCTCCTGCTTCTCTTTCTGCTTCTCATTCCGCTTCTGCTTCTCCTTCTGCTTCTGCTTCTCCTCCTTCTCCTTCTCCTACTTCTGCTTCTCCTTCATCTTCTGCTTCTTCTGCTCCTCCTGCTTCTCCTTCTGCACCTCCTTCTGCTTGTGCTTGTCCTTATGCTTCTTCTTCTGCATCTGCTTCTCCTTCTCCTTCTTTTGCTTCTCCTTTTGCTTCTGCTTCTTCTGCTTTTCCTGCTTCTCCTTCTGCTTCTGCTTCTTCTGCTTCTCCTTCTGCATCTTCTTCTGCTTCTGCTTCTCCTTCTCCTTCTTCTGCTTCTACTTCTTATTCTCCTACTGCTTCTCCTTCTCTTTCCCTTCTCCTTCTTGTTCTTCTGCTTTTCCTTCTGCTTCTCCTTCTGCTTCTGCTACAACTGCTACTGCTTCTACTTCTTCTGTTTCTTCTGCTTCTCCTTCTGCTTTTGATTCTCTTTCTGCTTCTGCTTCTCCTTCTGCTTCTCCTTCTGCTTCTCCAGATTCTGCTTTCTTCTGCTTCTCCTTGCTTCTCCTTCTGCTTC
>NW_012314020.1:0-2157 GCF_000151885.1 Dipodomys ordii | reverse complement strand
CACACGGGGGACACAGGGAGGACACACCGGGACACAGCGGAGACACAGCTGGGGACTCACAGGGGGACACAACGGCCGACAAAGCGGGGCACCACTGGACACAGCGGGACACAGTCGTGCACAGCAGGACACAGCGGGACACAGCGAGGACACAGCAGGGACACAATGGGGGACACAGCGGGACACAGAGGGGGACAAAGCGGGACACAGCGGGGGACACAAGTGGTACACCCAGGACACAGCGGGGAACACAGCAAGGACACAACGGGACCTAGCGGGACACAGCGTCGATGCAACGGGGACGTAGCGGGACACAGGGGGGTACACAGCTGGGGTCACAACGGGACACAGCGGGAGACACAATGAGGACACAGTGGAACACAGCGTGGGACACAGCGAGGACACAGCGGGACACAGCGGGACACAGTGGGACACAGCGGGGACACAGGGAGGACACAGCGGGACACAGCGGGGGACACAGCGGGACACAGCACGGGACACAAGGAGTACACAGCGGGATACTGGGGACTCACTGGAGGACACAGCGGGGGACAAAGCGGGACACAGTGTGACACAGCGGGGACAAAGAGGGGGACATAGCGGGGGACAGAGCGGGACACAGCAGGGTCACAGCAGGATCCAGCTGGGAAACAGTGGGGACTCAGGGGTGGACACAGAGGGACAAAGGTGGTCACAGCGGGACACAGCGCCAACACAGCAGGGAAACAGCAGCAGACACAGCCGGACACAGTGGGACACAGCGGGGACAAAGCGGGACACAGCGGGGGACACAGGGAGGACAGAGCAAGACACAGTGGGGACACATCGGGGACTCACCGGGGGACACAGCTGGGGACAAACTGGTACACCACGGGTCACAGTGGGACACAGCGGGACACAGCGGGGACACTGCGGGAACATAGCGGGACACAGCGAAATACACAGCGGGACACAGCGGGGGACACAGCGAGGACACAGCGGGACACAGCGGGGGACACAGCGGGGGACATAGCGGGACACCACGGAACACAGCGGGACACAGCGGGAAACAACAGTGACCCTGCGGGGACACAGCGGGACACAGCGGGGGACACAGCCAGACACAGCGAGGACACAGTGGAACACAGTGTGGGACAGAGTGTGGGACACAGCGAGACATAGCGGGGACAAAGCTCGACACAGCGGGATACACAGGGGGACACAGCGGGGACACAGCAGGGACACAGCGGGACACAGCTGGTGTCACAGGGGGCACACAGCGGGGACACAGCGGTACTCAGCGGGGTCACAGCAGTACACAGCATGACACAGCGGGACACAGCGGGACACAGTGGGGAACACAGCGGGACACAGCGGGGAACACAGCATGGACCCAGCGGGACCCAGTGGGACACAGCGTCGATACAGCGGGACACACAGCGGGACACAGCATGGTACACATCTGTGGACATAATGGGACACAGTGGTGGCACAGCGGGACACAGCGGGACACAGCGGGACACAGCAGGGGACACAGCGAGGACACAGCGTGACACAGCAGGGACACAGCAGGGACACAGCGGGACACAACGGGATACAGCGGTGGACACAGCAGGACACCGCAGGAGACACAGGAGGGGACACAGCGGGACACAGCGGGGGACACAGGGAAGACACAGGGAGACACAGCGGGGACACAGCGGGGACTCACCGGGGGACACAGTGGGGGACAAAGCGGGACACCAAGGGACACAGTTTGACACAGTGGGACACAGGGGGGACACTCCGGGGAAAAAGAGGGACAAAGCAGGGGACACAGCAGGACACAGCGGGACACAGGGGGACATAGCGGGGGACAGCGGAGAGAGAGAGGGGATACAGCGGGACACAGCGGGCACACAGCGGGGACACAGCGGGAACACAGCAGGACCCAGCGGGACACAGCGTCGATACAGCGGGGATACAGCGTTACACAGCATGGTACACATCTGTGGACATAATGGGACACAGTGGTGGCACAGCGGGACACAGCGGGACACAGTGGGACACAGCGGGGACAAAGCATGAGACACAGCGGGGGACAGAGCAGGAGACAGCGGGGACACAGCGAGGACACAGCGAGGACACAGCGGAGACACAGCGGGAGACACAGCGAGGACACAGCGGGGACACAGCGGG
>NW_012314019.1:0-2157 GCF_000151885.1 Dipodomys ordii | reverse complement strand
TCACTCCCCTGTGGCCCGCTGTTTCCCCCGCTGTGTCCCGCTGTGTCCTCACTGTGTCCCGCTCTGTCTCCCCCTTTTCCCCCGCCGTGTCCCCGCTGTGTCCCGCTGTGTCCCGGTGTACTACTGTGTCCCCCGCATAGTCCTGCTGTGTCCTGTCTGTGTCCCCATGTGTCTTCGCTGTGTCCCCCGCTGTGTCCCGCTGTGTCTCTCCTGTGTTCCCCGCTGTGTCCCGCTGTGTCCTCCCTGTGTCCCCCGCTGTGTCCCGCTGTGTAGCCTGCTGGGTCCCGCTGTGTCTACTGCTGTGTCCCCGCTGTGTCCCACTGTGTCCCCACTGTATCAACGCTGTGTCCCGCTGTGTCCCGCTGGGTCCTCGCTGTGTTCCCTGCTCGGGTCCGCTGTGTACTCCTCTGTGTCCCCCGCTGTGTCCCGCTCTGTCCCCCGCAGTGTCTCCATTGTGTCCCACTCAGTCCCCCGCTGTGTCCCGCTGTGTCCCCCGCTGTGTCCCCGTTGTGTCCCGCTGTGTACCCCGCTGTGTCCAGCTCTGTCACCGCTGTGTCCCACTGTGGCCCCTCTCTGTCTCTGCTGTCCGCCGCTATTTCCTCAGCTGTGTCCCGCTGTGTCCTCGCTGTGTCCCCCGCTGTGTCCCGCTGTGTCCTCGCTTTGTCCCCCGCTGTGTCCCCCTGTGTCCCCCGCTGTGTCCCTCTGTGTCCCGCTGTTTCCCTGCTGTGACCCGCTGTGTCGCACTATGTTCCCGCTGTGTTCCAGCTGTGTCCCGCTGTGTACCCCGCTGTGTTCAGCTTTGTCCCCGCTGTGTTCAGCTTTTTCCCCTCTGTGTCTCGCTTTGTCCCACGCTCTGTCCCCCACTGTGTTCCGCTGTGTCCCCCGCTGTGTCCCCCGCTGTGTCCCGCTGTGTCCCCGCAGGGTCACCGCTGTTTCCCACTGTGTCCCGCTGTGTTCCGTGGTGTCCCGCTTTGTCCCCCGCTGTGTCCACCGCTGAGTCCCCACTGTGTCCCCACTGTGTCAAGCTGTGTCCTTGCTGTGTCCCCGGCTGTCTCCCGCTCTGTCCCCCTCTGTGTCTCATGCTTTGTCTCCGCTGTGTCCCACTGTGTCCTGCTGTGTCCCTCTGTGTCCCCCGCTGTGTCCCTGCTGTGTCCCTGCTGTGTCCCCGCTGTGTCCCGCTGAGTCCCGCTGTGTCTCGCTGTGTACTGCTGTGTCCCCCGCTGAGTCCCGCTGTGTCCCAGCTGTGTCCCGCTGTGTTCCACCTGTGTCCCACGCTGTGTCCCGCTGTGTCCCCCGCTGTGTCCCACTGTGTCCACTGCAGTGTCCCCGCTGTGTCCCTCTGTTTCCAGCTGTGTCCCGCTGTATCCTCGCTGTGTCCCATGCTGTGGTCCGCTGTGTCCCCCGCAGAGTCCCTGCTGGGTCCCACTGTGTACCCCTCTGTGTCCCCCACTGTGTCCCGCTGTGTCCCCCGCTGTGTCCCTGATGTGTCCCAGCTGTGTCCCGCTGTGTCCCGCTGTGTACTGCTTTGTCCCCCGCTGAGTCACGCTGTGTCCCCGCTGTGTCCCAGTGTGTCCTCGCTGTGTCCCCCGCTGTGTCCCGCTGTGTCTCCCCTGTGTATCCCACTGTGTCCCGCTGTGTCCCCTGGTGTGTCCCCCGCTGTGTCCCGCTGTGTCCCCCGCTGTGTCCCGCCGTGTCCTCACTGTGTCCCGTTCTGTCTCCCCCTTGTCCCCCGCTGTGTCCTCACTGTGTCCCCTGCTGTGTCCCGCTGTGCCCTGCTGTGTCCTCGCTGTGTCCCACGCTGTGATCCGCTGTGTCCTCGCTGTGTCCCCCGATGTGTCTCGTTGTGTCCCCAGCTGTGTACCTCGCTGTGTCCCGCTGTGTACCCACTGTATCGACGCTGTGTCCTGCTGTGTCCCGCTGGGTCCTCGCTGTGTCCACAGCTGTGTCCCGCTGTGTCCCCCGCTGTGTCCCGCTGTGTCCTCCGCTGTGTCCCTCTGTGTACACTGCTGTGTTCCCGCTGTGTCCCGTTGTTTCCCCCGATGAGTCCCGCTGTGTCCTCGCTGTGTCCCCCGCTGTGTCCCGCTGTGTCTTCGCTGTGTCCCCTGCTTTGTCCCGCTGTGTCCCCAACTGTGTCCCGCTGTGTCCCCCACTGTGTCC
>NW_012314018.1:0-2157 GCF_000151885.1 Dipodomys ordii | reverse complement strand
GAAGCAGAAGCAGAAGGAGAAGCAGAAGTAGGAGATTTTGATTTGGAAGAGCATCAGAAGCAATAGGAGAAGCCGAAGGAGAAGCAGAAGCAGAATGAGAAGCAGAAAGAGAAGCAGTAGAAGCAGAAGAAGCAGGAAAAGCAGAAGCAAAAGAAAGAGAAGAAGAAGAAGAAGAAGAAGAAGAAGAAGAAGAAGAAGAAGAAGAAGAAGAAGAAGAAGAAGAAGAAGAAGAAGAAGAAGAAGAAGATGAAGGAGATGGAGAAGGAGAAGGAGAAGGAGAAGCATAAGGAGAAGCAGTATAAGCAGAAGAAGCAGAAGCAGAAGAAAAAGAATAAGCATAAGAAGCAGAATCTGAGGCAGAAGCAGAAGAAGGAGAAGGAGCAGCAGAAGGAGAAGCTGAAGCAGAAAGAGAAGCAGATTCAGAAGGAGAACTAGTAGGAGAAGCAGGAGGAGAAGCAGGAGAATCCGAAGAATCAGAAGAAGCAGAAAGAGAAGGAGAAGCAGAAGTAAAATCAGAAGAATCATAAGAAACAGAAGAAGAAGAAGAAGAAGAAACAGAAGCAAAAGAAACAGAAGAAGGAGAAGAGCAGAAGCTGAAGCAGAAGGAGAAGCAGAAGCAGAAGGAGAAGCAGAAAGAGAAGCAGGAGAAGCAGAAGAAGCAGGAGAAGCAGAAGCAGAAGAAACAGGAGAAGCCGAAGAAGCAGAAGCAGAATCTGAAGCAGAAGGAGAAACAGAAGAAGCACAATCTGAAGCAGAATAAGAAGAAACAGAAATAGTAGAATAAGCAGAAGTAGAAGCACCAGGACAAGCAGAAGAACAAGAAGGAGAAGGCGAAAGAGAAGGATTAGGAGTAGGAGAAGCAAAAGGATAAGCAGAAGCAGAAAGAGACGCAGAAGGAAAAGCAGCACGAGAAGTAGGAGAAGCAGAAGCAAGAGAAGCAGAAGAAACAGAAGACGCAGAAGCAGAATGAGAAGCAGAAGGAGAAATTGAAGCAGAAGGAGAAGCAGAAGAAGGATGAAGGAGAAGTAGAAGCAGAAAGAGAAGCAGAACGAGAAGCAGGAGAAGCAGAAGCAGGAGAAGCAGAAACAGAAGAAACAGAAGAAGGAGAAGAAGCAGAAGCAGAAGGAGAAGCAGAAACAGAAGGAAAAGCAGAAAGAGAAGCAGAAGAAGCAGCAGCAGGAGAAGCAGAAGCAGAAAAAGTCGAAGAAGCAGAAGCAGAACCTGAAGCAGAAGGAGAAGCAGAAGAAGCAGAATCTGGAGAAGCAGAAGGAGAAGCAGAAGCAGAAAGAGAAGCAAAAGCAGAAGGAGAAGCAGAAGGAGAAGCAGAAGAAACAGAAGAAGCAGAGGCAGTAGCAGAAGAAGCAGAAGATGCAGAAGCAGAAGGAGAAGCAGAAGGAAAAGCAGAAGAACGAGAAGGAGAAGGAGAAACAGAATGAGAAGCAGAAAGAGAAGCAGAAGAAGGAGCAGGAGAAGGAAAAGCAGCAGGAGAAGCAGAAAGAGAAGCAGAAGGAGAAGCAGGAGATGCAGAAACAGGAGAAGCAGAAGCAGAAGAAACAGGAGAAGAACAAGAAGCAGAAGCAGAAGGAGAAGCAGAAACAGAAGGAGAAGCAGAAAGAGAAGGAGGGGAAGCAGAAGAAGCAGAAGCAGACGGAGAAGCAGAAGAAGGAGAAGGAGAAGCCAGAGCAGAAGAAGAAGCAGAAGCAAAACCACAAGCAGAAGGAGATGCAGAAGGAGAAGCAGGAAATGCAGAAGACACAGAAGCAGAAGGAGAAGAAGAAGGAGAAGAATCAGAATCAGAAGAAGCAGAAGCAGAAATAGAAAGAGAAGCCGAGGAAGAGAAGCAGAACGAGAAGCAGGAGAAGCAGAAGAAGCACAAGCGGGAGAAGCAGTAGAAGAAGAAACAGAAGAAAGAGAAGAAGCAGAAGCATGAGAAGCAGAAGGAGAAGAAACAGGAGAAGGACAAGAAGCAGAAAGAGAAGCAGTAGAAGCAGAAGAGGCAGGAAAAGCAGAAGCAGATGAAGAGGAGAAGACGATGACGATGAGATGAGAGCAGCATACGAGAAGCATAATGAGAAGCATATGAGAAGTATAAGGAGAGCAGTAGAAGCAGAAGAGCAGAGGCAGGAGAGCTGAGCAGAAGAAAAGATTAGCAAAAGA
>NW_012314017.1:0-2157 GCF_000151885.1 Dipodomys ordii | reverse complement strand
CGCTGTGTCCCGCTGTGTCCTCGCTGTGTTCCCCGCTGTGTCCCGCTGTGTCCCCTGCTGTGTCCCCCGGGGTGTCCTCTCTGTGTACCCCGCTGTGTCCCGCTGTGTCCTCGCTGTGTCCCCCGCTGTGTCCCGCTGTGTCCCCTGCTGTGTCCCGCTGAGTCCCGCTGTGTCCCCGCTGTGTCCCGCTGTGTCCCCGCTCTGTCCCGCTGTGTCCGCGCTGTGTTCCCCGCTGTGTCCCGCTGTGTACCCCTCTGTGTCCCCTGCTGTGTCCCGCTGTGTCCCCCGCTGTGACCTGCTGAGTCCCGCTGTGTCCCCCACTGTGTCCCTGCTGTCTCCCCGCTGTGTCACACTGTGTTCTGCTGTGTACTGCTGTGTCTCCCGCTGAGTTCCTCTGTGTCCCGCTGTGGCCCAATGTGTCCTCACTGTGTCAGGCTCTGTCCTGCTCTGTCCCCGCTGTGTCCCGCTGTGTCCCCACTGTGTGCCCGCTGTGTCCCTCTGTGTACCCTGCTGTGTCCAGCGGTGTCCCCGCTGTGTCCCGCTGTGTCACCTCTCTGTCCTCTGCTGTCCCCCCTGTGTCCCCCGCTGTGTCCCGCTGTGTCCCGCTGTGTCCTGCTGTGTCACACTGTGTCCCGTGTTGTCCCGCTTTGACCCCCGCTGTGACCTCGTTGTGTTTCCCGCTGTGTCCCGCTGTGTACCACACTGTGACACCGCTGTGTACAGCTCTGTACCACGCTGTGTCCCGCTATGTTCCCGCAGTGTACCCGCTGTGTCCCGCTGTGTCCTCGCTGTGTCCACTGCTGTGTCCCGTTGTGTCCCCAGCTGTGTACCCCACTGTGTCCCGCTGTGTTTCCGCTGTATCGACGCTGTGTCTGCTGGGTCCCGCTGTGTCCTTGCTGTGTTCCCCGTTGTGTCCCGCTGTGTACCCCGCTGTGTCCCCCGCTGTGTCCCTGATGTGTCCCTGCTGTGTCCCCACTTTGTCCCGCTGTGTCCCGCTTTGTCCTCGCTGTGTCCCAAGCTGTGTTCCGCTGTGTCCCCTGCTGTGTCCTGCTGTGTCCTGCTGTGTCCCCGCTGTGTCCCGCTGTGTCCCGCTGTGTCCCTGCTGTGACCCGCTCTGTCCCCGCTGTATTGATGCTGTGTCCCGGTGTGTCCTGCTGTGTCCGCGCTGTGTTCCCGGCTGTGTCCCGTTGTGTACCCCTCTGTGTCCCCCGCTGTGTCCCGTAGTATCCCCGGCTGTGACCCGCTGTGTCCCGCTGTGTCCCCCGCTGTGTCCCCACTGTGTCCCCCGCTGTGTCCCGGTGTGTCCCGCTATGTCGCCCGCTTTCTCCCGCTGTGCCCCTGCAGTGTCCCCGCTGTGTCCCACTGTGTCACACTGTGTCCCGTGTTGTCCTGCTTTGGCCCCCGCTGTGACCTCGTTGTGTTTCTCTCTGTGTCCCGCTCTGTACCCTTCTGTGTCCCACGCTCTGTCCCGCTGTGTACCCCGCTGTGTCCAGCTGTGTCCTCGCTGTGTCCCCTGCTGTCTCTGCTTTGTCCCACGCTGTGTCCCGCTGTGACCCGCTGTGTCCTCGCTGTGTCCCCCGCTGTGTCCCGTTGTATCCCGCTGTGTCCCCACTGTGTCCCGCTGTGTCCTTGCTGTGTCCCACGCTGTGTCCCGCTGTGTCCACTGCTGTGTCCCGCTGTGTTCCCACTGTGTCCCCCTGTGTCCCCCACTGTGTCCCGCTGTGTCCCGCTGTGTCCTTGCTGTGACCCGCTCTGTGCCCGCTGTATCGACGCTTTGTCCTGCTCTGTCCCGCTGTGTCCGCGCTGTGTCCCCCGCTGTGACCTGCTGTGTCCCGCTGTGTCCCCCACTGTGTCCCTGCTGTCTCCCCGCTGTGTCACACTGTGTCCTGCTGTGTACTGCTGTGTCTCCCGCTGAGTTCCTCTGTGTCCCGCTGTGGCCCAATGTGTCCTCGCTGTGTCAGGCTCTGTCCTGCTCTGTCCCCGCTGTGTCCCGCTGTGTCCCGCTGTGTCCCCACTGTGTGCCCGCTGTGTCCCTCTGTGTACCACGCTGTGTCCGCTGTGTCCCCCGCTGTGTCCCCACTGTGTCCCCCACTGTGTCCCGCTGTGTCCCGCTATGTCGCCCGCTTTCTCCTGCTGTGCCCCTGCAGTGTCTCCGCT
>NW_012314016.1:0-2157 GCF_000151885.1 Dipodomys ordii | reverse complement strand
CACGGTGACCTGCGGGGACACAGCGGGACACAGCGGGGGACACAGCGGGACACAGCGAGAGACACAGTGGGGAACACAGCGGGACACAGCGGGGAACAAAGACAGGACACAGCGGGACCCAGCGGGACACAGTGTCGATAGAGCGTGGACACAGCGGGACACAGCGGTGACACAACGGGACTCAGCGGGGGACACTGCGGGACCCAGCGGGACCCAGCGGGGACACAGCAAGGACACAGCGGGGGACACAGCGGGACACAGCGGGGGACACAGCGAGTGACACAGCGGGGGACACAGCGGGACACAGTGGGGAACACAGGGAGAGACACAGCAGGACCCAGCGGGACACAGCGTCGATACAGCGGGGACACCGCGGGGTACACAGCTGTTGACACAACGGGACACAGTGGGGGACACAGCGGGACACAGCGGGACACAGTGGGGCACAGCGGGGACAAAACGGTAGACACAGTGGGGAACAGAGCAGGACACAGCGGGGGACACAGAGAGGACACAGTGGGGACACAGCGAGACTCAGCCGGGGACACAGCAGGGGAAAAAGCGGGACACCACGGGACACAGTGGGACACAGCGGGACACAGCGGGGTCACTGCGGGACACAGTGGGGGACAAAGCGGGACACAGTGGGACACAGCAGGGACGCAGCGGGACACAGCGGGACACAGCGGGACACGGCGGGGGACACAGCGGGACACAGAGGGGGACATAGCGAGGACACAGCGGGACACAGAGGGACACAGCGGGGGACACAGCGAGGACACAGTGGGGGAAAAAGTGGGGGAAACAGCTGGACACAGCGGGGAACACAGCGAGGACACAGCGGCACCCAGCAGGACACAGCGTAGATACAGCGGAGACACAGCGTTACACAGCATGGTACAAAGCTGTGGACACAACGGGACACAGTGGGGGCACAGCAGGACACAGCGGGACGCAGTGGGACACAGCGGGGACAAAGCGTGAGACACAGCAGGGGACAGAGCTGGAGACAGCGGGGGACACAGCGGGGACACAGCGAGGACACAGCGGGACAGAGCGGGACACTGCAGGGCACAGCGGGGGACACAGCGGGACACAGTGGGGGACACAGCGGAAGACAGCGGGGGACACAGCGAGGACACAGCTGGACACAGCGCTGACACTGCGGGGACACAGCGGGGGACACAGCGGGGGACACAGCCGGACACAGCGGGACACAGCAGGGGACACATGGAGGACTCAGCGGGACAAAGAGGGGACACACCGGGGGACACAGCGGGGGACAAAGCGGGACACCACAGAACACAGTGGGAAACAGCGGGACACAGCGGGGAAACTGCGGGGACACAGGGGGACAAAGCATGGGACACATAGGGAAACAGCGGGGGACACAGCGGGGGACACAGTGGGGGACACAGCGGGACACAGTGGGACACAGCGGGACACACAGGGGAGACACAGCGGGACCCAGCGGGGAACACAGCGAGGACACAGCGGGTCCCAGCGGGACACAGCGTCGATACAGCGGGGACACAGCGTTACACAGCGTGGTACACAGCTGTGAACACAACAGGACACAGTGGGGGCACAGCGGGACACAGCGGGACACAGTGGGACACAGCGGGGACAAAGCTTGAGACACAGCGGGGTAAAGAGCAGGAGACAGCCGGGGACACAGCGAGGACACAGCGGGACACAGCGCTGACACTGCGGGGGACACAGCGGGGGACACAACGGGGGACACAGCCGGACACAGCGGGACACAGCGGGGGAAACAGGGGGGACCCAGCGGGACCCAGTGCGGGACACAGCGTGGACACATTGTGACACAGCGGGGACACAGCGGGACACAGCGGGGGACACAGCAGTACACAGCGGGACACAGCGGGTCACAGCGAGGGGCACAGAGGGGTACATAGCGGGACACAGTGGGGAACACAAGGAGGACACAGCGGGAACCAGCGGGACACAGAGTCGATACAGCGGGGACACAGCGGGACACAGTGGGGTACACAGCTGGGGACACAACGGGACACAGCGGGGGACACAGCGAGGACACAGCAGAACACAGCGTGGGAAACAGCGAGGACACAGCGGGACACAGCGAGACACAGCGGGACACAGTGGGGACACAGCAGTAGACACAGCGAGACACAG
>NW_012314015.1:0-2157 GCF_000151885.1 Dipodomys ordii | reverse complement strand
TGGGACAATGTGTCAGAAAGCGGGGCACACAGCGAGGACACAGCAGGACACCGAGGGTACTCAGCGGGGGACACAGCTGGGGACGAAGCAGGACACCATGGGACACAGTGTGACACAGCGGTGGACACAGGGGGAGAGAGCGGGGGACAGAGCGGGACACAGCGGGGGACACAGCGAGGACACAGCAGGACACAGCGGGGGAAACAGCGGTACACAGCGGTTGACACAGGGGGAGAGAGCGGGGGACACAGCAGGACACAGCGGTGGAAACAGCGGGACACAGCGGTGGACCCAGCGAGGACCCAGCGGGACCCAGCGGGACACAGTGTCGATACAGCTGGGATACAGCCTTACACAGCGTGGTACATATCTGTGGAAACAACGGGACAAAGTAGGGGCACAGCGAGGACAAATCGTGAGACGAAACGGGGGACAGAGCGGGAGACAGCGGGGGACACAGTGAGGACACAGCAGGACACAGCAGGACACAGCAGGGAACACGGCGAGGACACAGCGGGACCCAGCGGGACCCAGCGTCGATACAGCGGGGATACAGCGTTACACAGTGTGGTACAAATCTGTGGACACAAGGGGACACAGTGGGGGCACAGCGGGACACAGCGGGACACAGTGGGACACAGCGAGGACAAATCGTGAGACGAAGCGGGGGACAGAGCTGGAGACAGCTGGGGACACAGCGAGGACACAGCAGGACACAGCGGGACACAGAATGGACAGCGGGAGACACAGCAGTAGACAGAGCGGGACACAGCGGGACACAGCGGGGGACACAGCGGGACAAAACGGGGACACAGCGGGGACACAGCGGGACACAGCGGGACACAGCAGGGGACATAGCGAGACACAACGTCGGACACAGAAGGGAAACAGCGCTACACAGCGGGACACAGCGGTGGACACAGCAGGGGACAATGCAGGGGACACAGCGGTTACACAGCGGGGACACAGCGGGGAAACTACGGGACACAGCGGGGACACAACGGGGGACACAGCGAGGACACAGCGGGGACACTGCGTGACACAGCGGAGGACACAGTGAGGACACATTGGGACACAGCAGGGACACAGCGGGCACACAGCGGGTGACACAGCGGGGGACACAGCGGGACACAGCGGGACACAGCGGAGACACAGCGGGGCACAGCGGGGACACTCCACGGGACCGGAGGGACACAGGGGGACACAGTGGAGGACAGCGAGGACACAGCGGGGACAAAGCGAGGACACAGCGGGACACAGCAGGAACCAGCGGGACACAGCAGGGGATAGCGGGGACACAGCGGGGACACAGCAGGACAAAGCCGGACACAGGTGGCACAGCGGGACACAGCGGGGACACAGCGAGGACACAGCGGGACACAGCGGGACACAGCGGGGGACACAACGGGATACAGCAGGGGCCACAGCGGGACCACAGCGGGATATAGTGGGGGACACAGCGAGGACACAGCGGGACACAGCGTAGGACACAGCGGGAAACAGCGGGACACAGCAGGGACACAGCGGGACACAGTGGGGACACAGCGGGGGACACAGAGGGGATACCGCCGGGACAGAGCAGAACACAGCGGGACACAGTTGGGGACACAGAAGGACACACGGGGTACACAGCAGGGGACACAGCGGGACAAAGCCGGGACACCGCGGGTACAATGTGGGACACAGCGGGGACACAGCTGGGGACACAGCGGGGCACACAGCGGGTCACAAGGGGGACACAGCGGGGGACCCTGCGGGTCACAGCGGGACACAGCGGGAGACACAGCAGGAGACACATCAGGACACAGCGGGGGACACAGCAGGGACACAGCCGGACACAGCGGTGACACAGCAGAGGACACAGTGGGGGACACAACGGGACAAAGCGGGACGCAGAGAGGACACAGCAGGACATAGTGGGGGACACAGCGGGGACAGAGCGGGACAGAGAGGAGACACAGCAAGACACAGCGGGGGAACAGCGGGGGACGAAGTGGGGACACAGCGGGGGACAGAGAGAGGACACAGCGGGACACAGCGGGACACAGCGAGGGACAGCAGGGACACACCGGGGGACAGCGGGAATACACCGGAACACAGCGGGGGACAGAGGGGACACAGAGATACACAGCGGGGACATAGCGGGACACAGCGGGA
>NW_012314014.1:0-2157 GCF_000151885.1 Dipodomys ordii | reverse complement strand
TGCGGGAACATAGCAGGACACAGCTGGGAAAACAGCGGGACACAGCGGGGGACACAGCGGGAAACAGCGGTACAGAGTGGGGGACACAGCGGGACACAGCGGGGGACACAGCGAGGACACAGTGGGACACAGCGTGGGACAAAGTGGGAGAAAGCGGGGCACACAGCGAGGACACAGCAGGACACCGAGGGTACTCAGCGGGGGACACAGCTGGGGACAAAGCAGGACACCATGGGACACAGTGTGACACAGCGGGACACAGCGGCGACACTGCGGGGACACAGCGGGACAAAGCGGGGGACACAGCCTGACACAACGAAGTACACAGCGGGACACAGCGGGCACAAAGCGGGGACACAGCAGGACACAGCAGGACACAGCAGGGACAGAGCGGGACACAGCGGGACACAGCGGGGGACCCAGCGAGGACACGGCGGGACACAGCGGGGGACACAACGAGGACACAGCGGGGACTCAGCGGGGTCACAGCGGGATACAGCGGGACACAGACTGACACAGCGGGACACAGCAGAGGACACAGCGGGACACAGCGGAGGACAGAGCGACGACACAGCAGGACACAGCGGGGACACAGGGGAACTCAGCAGGGTTACAGCAGGACACAACGGGACACAGCAGGACACAGCGTGACACAGCGGGGACACAGCAGGGGCACAGCGGAGGACACAGCGAGAAACAACGGGACAGAGCGGGAGACACAGCAGGACAGAGCAGGGGACACAGCGGGGGACAGAGGGTGACACCACGAAAAACAGAGCAAAGACACAGCGGGACCCAGCGGGACCCAGCCTCGATACAGCGGGATTCACAGCGTTACACAGCCGGTTACACAGCTGGGGACACAAAGGGACACAGTGGTGGACACAGCGGGACACAGCGGGACAGAGTGGGACACAGACGGGATAAAGCGTGAGACACAGCGGGGGACAGAGCGGGAGACAGCGGGGGACACAGCGAGGACACAGCGGGACACAGCGGGGACACAGCGGGGACTCAGCTGAGGACACAGCGGGGGACAAAGCGGGACACCACGGAACACAGCGGGACACAGCGCGAAACAGCGGTGACCCTTCGGGGACACAGCGGGACACAGTGGGGGACACAGCGGGACACAGCGGGTGACACAGCAGAACACAGTGGGGGACACAGCGAGGACACAGTGGGACACAGCAAGACACAGCATCGAAACAGCGGGGACACAGCGGTACACAGCGGGGTACACAGCTGGGGACACAACGGGACACAGCAGGGGACACAGCGAGGACACAGTGGGACACAGCAGGACACAGTGGGGACACTGCGGGAACATAGCGGGACACAGCGGGGTACACAGCGGGACACAGCGGGACATAGCTTGGGACACAGCAGGGATACAGCGGGACACAGCGGGGGACACAGCTAGGACACAGCGGGACACAGCGGGACACAGTGGGGACACAAAGGGGACACAGCGGGGGACAAAGCGGGACACCATGGGACACAGTGTGACACAGCAGGACACAGAGGGAACACTATGTCGACACAGCGGGAGAAAGCGGGGGACACAGCAGGACACAGCGGGACACAGCGGGAGACACAGCAGGACACAGCGGGGGACCCAGTGAGGACACAGTGAGACACAGCAGGGGACACAGCGAGGACACAGCGGTGACACAGCTGGACACAACGAAGTACACAGCGGGACACAGCGGGCACACAGCGGGGACCCAGCGGGACCCCGCGGGGAACACAGGGAGGACCCAGCTGGACTCAGCAGGACACAGCAGGGTCCGAGCGGGAAACAGCGGGACACAGTGGGACACAGCGGGAAACAGCGGGGGACACATCAAGGACACAGCAGGACATGCGGGGACACAGAGGGGACACTGCGGGAACATAGCGGGACACAGCCGGGTACACAGCGGGACACAGCGTCGATACAGCAGGGACACAGCGTTACAAAGCGTGGTACACAGCTGTGGACACAATGGGACACAGTGGGGGCACAGCGGGACACAGCGGGACACAGTGGGACACAGCTGGGACAAAGCATGAAACACAGCGGGGGAAAGAGCGGGAGACAGCGGGGGACACAGCGAGGACACAGGAGGACACCGCGTGGGACAAAGTGGGAGACAGCGGGGCACACAGCGAGGA
>NW_012314013.1:0-2157 GCF_000151885.1 Dipodomys ordii | reverse complement strand
AAGAAGCAGAAGAAAGAGAAGAAGAAGAAGAAGAAGTAGAAGAAGAAGAAGAAGAAGAAGAAGAAGAAGAAGAAGAAGAAGAAGAAGAAGAAGAAGAAGAAGAAGAAGAAGAAGAAGAAGAAGAAGGAGAAGGAGAAGCATAAGGAGAAGCAGTAGAAGCAGAAGAAGCAGAAGCAGAAGAAAAGGAATAAGCATAAGAAGCAGAATCAGAGGAAGAAGGAGAAGGAGCAGCAGAAGGAGAAGGAGAAGGAGAATCAGAAGGAGAAGCAGAAGAAGGAGAAGCAGAAGAAGAAGAAGAAGCAGAAGAAGAAGCAGAGGCAGAAGAAGATGCAGAAAGAGAAGCAGGAGAAGCAGAAAAAGCAGAAGCAGAAGGAGAAGAAGAAGTAGGAGAAGAAGAAGGAGAAGGAAGGGCAGCAGAAGCAATAGGAGAAGCAGAAGGAGAAGCAGAAGCAGAATGAGAAGCAGAAAGAGAAGCAGTAGAAGCAGAAGAAGCAGGAAAAGCAGAAGCAGAAGAAAGAGAAGAAGAAGAAGAAGAAGAAGAAGAAGAAGAAGAAGAAGAAGAAGAAGAAGAAGAAGAAGAAGAAGAAGAAGAAGAAGGAGAAGAAGAAGAAGATGAATCATTAGGAGAAGCATAAGGAGAAGCAGTACAAGCAGAAGAAGCAGAAGCAGGAGAAGCAGAACAGAAGAAAAAGAATAAGCAAAAGAAGCAGAAGCAGAAGCAGTGGGAGAAGCAGAAGAAGGAGAAGGAGGAGGAGCAGCAGAAGGAAAAGCAGAAGCAGAAAGTGAATCAGAAACAGAAGGAGAATAAGAAGGAAAAGCAGGAGAATCAGAAGAAGCAGAAGTAGAAGCAGAAAGAGGAGAAGAAGCAGAAGCAGAAGTAGAATCAGAAGAAACAGAAGAAGAAGAAGCAGAAGAAACAGAAGCAAAAGAAACAGAAGAAGGAGAAGAGCAGAAGCAGAAGCAGAAGGAGAAGCAGAGGCAGAGGAGAAGCAGAAAGAGAAGCAGGAGAAGCAGAAGAAGCAGGAGAAGCAGAAGAAGAAGAAACAGGAGAAGGCGAGGAAGCAGAAGCAGAATCTGAAGCAGGAGAAATAGAAGAAGCACAATCTGAAGCAGAAGCAGAAGAAACAGAAATAGTAGAATAAGCAGAAGCAGAAGCAGCAGGAGAAGCAGAAGAAGAAGACGGAGAAGGCGAAAGAGAAGGATTAGGAGTAGGAGAAGCAAAAGGATAAGCAGAAGCAGAAAGAGTCGCAGAAGGAGAAGCAGCACGAGAAGTAGGAGAAGAAGGAGAAGCAGAAGCAGGAGAAGCAGAAGAAACAGAAGACGCAGAACCAGAATGAGCAGCAGAAGGAGAAATTGAAGCAGAAGCAGAAGGAGAAGCTGAAGCAGAAGGAGAAGCAGAAGAATGAGAAGGAGAAGCAGAAAGAGAAGCAGAACGAGAAGCAGGAGAAGCAGAAGCAGGAGAAGCAGAAGCAGAAGAAACAGAAGGAGAAGAAGCAGAAGCAGAAGAAGAAGCAGAAACAGAAGGAAAAGCAGAAAGAGAAGCAGGCGAAGCAGAAGAAGCAGCAGCAGGAGAAGCAGAAGCAGAAGAAGCCGAAGAAGCAGAAGCAGAACCGGAAGCAGAAGGAGAAGCAGGAGAAGCAGAAGAAGCAGAATCTGGAGAAGCAGAAGCAGAAAGAGAAGCAAAAGCAGAAGGAGAAGCAGAAGAAACAGAAGAAGCAGAGGCAGTAGCAGAAGAAGCAGAAGATGCAGAAGGAGAAGCAGAGGGAAATGCAGAAGAACGAGAAGGAGAAGGAGAAGGAGAAACAGAAAGAGAAGCAGAAAGAGAAGCAGAAGAAGGAGCAGGAGAAAGAAAAGCAGCAGGAGAAGCAGAAAGAGTAGCAGAAGGCGAAGCAGGAGATGCAGAAACAGGAGAAGAAGAAGCAGAAGAAACAGGAGAAGGACGAGAAGCAGAAGCAGAGGAAGAAGCAGAAACAGAAGGAGAAGCAGAAAGAGAAATAGGGGAAGCAGAAGAAGCAGAAGCAGGAGAAGCAGAAGCATAAGAATCCGAAGAAGCAGAAGCAGAACCTGAAGCAGAAGGAGAAGCAGGAGAAGCAGAAGAAGCAGAATCTGGAGAAGCAGAATGAGAAGCAGAACCAGAAGCAGAAGCAGAAAGAGAAT
>NW_012314012.1:0-2157 GCF_000151885.1 Dipodomys ordii | reverse complement strand
CTTCTGCTCCTTCTATTTCTTCTGTTTCTTCTTCTTCTGCTTCTCCCGCTCTGCTTCTTCTGCTTCTCCTGCTTCTCGTTCTGCTTCTCTTCGTCGGCTTCTCTTTCTACTTCTCCTTCTGCTTCTTCTGATTCTGCTTCTTTTCCTTCTTCTTCTCCTTCTGCTTCTGCTTCTTCTGCTTCTCCTGCTACTCCTTCTTCATCTCCTTCTGCTTGTGCTTTTCCTTCTGCTTCTTCTTCTGCTTCTGCGTCTCCTTCTTCTGCTTCTCCGTCTGTTTCTGCTTCTTCTGTTTTTCCTGCTTCTCCTTCTGCTTCTCATTCTTCTTCTCCTTCTGTTTCTCCTTGTCGTTATTCTGCTATTCCTTCTGCTTCTCTATCTGCTTCTGCATCTTCAGCTTCTTCTGCTACTGCTTCTGCTTCTTCTGTTTCTTCTGCTTCTCTTTCTGCTTCTCCTTCTGTTTTGCTTCTCTTTCTGCTTCTGCTTCTCCTTCTGGTTCTCCTTCTTCTCCAGATTCTGCTTCTTCTGCTTCTTCTGCTTCTCCTTCTGCTTGAGGTTCTGCTTCAGCTTCTTCTGCTTTCTTCTGTTTCTATTTCTGCTTCTCCTTCTGTTTCTGCTTCTCTTTCTGCTTCTGCTTCTTATCCTTCTTCTATTTCTTTTGATTCTGCTTCTCCTGCTTCTGTTTCTCCTGTTCTCCTTCTGTTTCTCTTTACGCTTCTCCTTCTGCTTCTCCTTCTTCTGCTTCTACTTCTGCTTCTGCTTCTGCTTCTGCTTCTGCTGCTCTTTCTGCTTCTCCTGCTGCTTTTCCTTCTCCTGCTCCTTCTTCTGCTTCGCTTTCTCCTTCTCCTTCTGTTTCTCCTACTCCTTCTCCTTCTCGTTCTTCTGCTTTTCCTTCTGCTTCTCCTTCTGCTTCTGCATCTTCTGCTTCTTCTGCTACTGCCTCTGCTTCTTCTGTTTCTTCTGCTTCCCCTTCTGCTTCTCCTTCTGTTTTTGCTTCTCTTTCTGCTTCTGCTTCTCCTTCTGCTTCTCCAGATTCTGCTTCTTCTGCTTCTCCTGCTTCTCCTTCTGCTTCAGGTTCTGCTTCTGCTTCTTCGGCTTCTTCTGCTTCTGCTTCTCCTGCTGCTGCTTCTTCTGCTTCTCCTGCGTCTCTTTCTGCTTTTCCTTCTGTTTCTGCTTCTCCTTCTGCTTCTTCTCCTTCCTATGTTTCTTCTGCTTCTGCTTCTCCTGCTTCTGCTTCTTCTGCTTCTCCTGCTTCTCCTTCTCCTTCTCCTTCTCTTTCTGCTTCTGCTTATCCTTCTGTTTCTCCTACTCCTAAGCCTTCTGTTTCTCCTTCTCCTTCTTCTTCTTCTGCTTCTCCTGCTGCTTCTTCTTCTGCTTCTTCTGCTTTTTCTGTTTCTTCTGTTTCTTTTGCTTCTGCTTCTCACGCTCTGCTTCTTCTGCTTCTCCTGCTTCTCGTTCTGCTTCTCTTCGTCGGCTTCTCTTTCTACTTCTCCTTCTGCTTCTTCTGATTCTGCTTCTTCTCCTTCTGCTTCTCCTTCTGCTTCTGCTTCTTCTGCTTCTCCTGCTACTCCTTCTGCATCTCCTTCTGCTTGTGCTTTTCCTTCTGCTTCTTCTTCTGCTTCTGCTTCTCCTTCTTCTGCTTCTCCGTCTGTTTCTGCTTCTTCTGTTTTTCCTGCTTCTCCTTCTGCTTCTCATTCTTCTTCTCCTTCTGTTTCTCCTTCTCGTTATTCTGCTATTCCTGCTGCTTCTCTTTCTGCTTCTCCTTCTGCTTTTGCTTCTCTTTCTGCTTCTGCTTCTCCTTCTGGTTCTCCTTCTTCTCCAGATTCTGCTTCTTCTGCTTCTCCTTCTGCTTCGGGCTCTGCTTCTGCTTCTTAAGCTTCTATTTCTGCTTCTTCTTCTGTTTCTGCTTCTCTTACTGCTTCTGCTTTTTATCCTTCTTCTATTTCTTTTGATTCTGCTTCTCCTGCTTCTGTTCTCCTGCTTCTCCTTGTGTTTCTCTTTATGCTTCTCCTTCTGCTTCTCCTTCTTCTGCTTCTACTTCTGCTTCTGCTTCTCCTTCTGCATCTTCTTCTGTTTCAATTTCTCCTTCTTCTGCTTTTCATTCTGCTTCTGCTTCTCCTGCTTCTGCTTCTTCTGCTTCTCCTTCTCCTTCTCTTTCTG
>NW_012314011.1:0-855 GCF_000151885.1 Dipodomys ordii | reverse complement strand
GGGCGCTATCCCTCAGCTCTTCAGCTCAAGGCTAGCACTTTACCACTTGAGCCACAGCGCCACTTCCGGTATTTTTCTTTTTGCTTATGTGGTGCTGAGGAATCAAACCCAGGGCCTCAGGCATGCAAGTGAGAGAAGGGTTGGGTTAGGAGGGATGGGTGATAATGTTGTCAGACAACTCGTATTCATATATTGTTTTGTAGAATGGGAACTTGTTTGTACAACTACTTAAAGATAATAATATAAAAGCATGTTTAAAAAGCAGCCTCACACACTTAAGTGAGATATAGTTTTGAACCCAGGTTTATTGCATACTGGCAATTTAAGTTGTTTTCCCAGCCTGTGGTGGTTGTTTTCTTCTTTTTTTCAATAATTGCGGTCAAATGCATATAACTTAAAATTTGTTATCTTTTTAAAACTCTGTATTAGCATTACCTAGTTAAATAAATGGATTTTATTTTGATATATCCACATAGGCATACAATGTATCTTGATTATACTTACCCCTTCATCATTCTCCTTTTCCTCTCCCAGGTTTTATTATCTTAATCATTTTAAGAATACAGCATAGTAGTAGTATGTACATTTACAATATTCTACAAGCTCAATGTCCACACTTGTTTCATCTTCCAAGATTCAAATTCTATATTCATTAAAACAATTTTCCACTCTCCTCTGCTTCAAGATATGCATCAAGTACAATTTTGCTTCCTATCTCTATCAATTTGACTGTTCTATGTAATTGACATAAGTAGAATCATGTAATATTTGATCTTTTGTGACTGGATTATTTCACTTAGCAAAGTGTCCCAAAGATTCATCCATAATATAGCATCTGTCACAACATAATTCTTT
>NW_012314010.1:0-2158 GCF_000151885.1 Dipodomys ordii | reverse complement strand
TTTCTTCTGCTTCTGCTTCAAGATTGTGCTTCTTCTGTTTCTCCTTCTGCTTCAGATTCTGCTTCTGCTTCTTCGGCTTCTCCTGTTTCTTCTGCTTCTCCTGCTTCTTCTTCTTCTCCTGCTTCTCTTTCTGCTTCTCCTTCTACTTCTGCTTCTCCTTCTGCTTCTGCTTCTGCTCTTCTCCTTCTTCTGTTTCTTTTGCTTCTGTTTCTTCTGCTTCTTCTTCTGTTTCTTCTGATTCTACTTCTGCTTCTCCTTCTTCTCCTCTTTCTGCTTCTACTTCTGCTTCTTCTGATTCTCCTGCTTCTCCTTCGTGTTCTCCTTCTGTTTCTGCTTCTCTTTCTGCTTCTGCTTCTCCTTCTGCTGCTCCTTCTCCTTCTCCTTCTTCTGCTTCTCCCAGTGCTTCTGCTTCTGCTTCTTTTGCTTATTCTTTTTCTTCTGCTTCTGCTTCTCCTGCTTCTGCTTCTCCTTATGCTTCTCCTTATGCTTCTTCTTCTTCTTCTTCTTCTTCTTCTTCTTCTTCTTCTTCTTCTTCTTCTTCTTTACTACTTCTTCTTCTTCTTCTTCTTCTTCTTCTTCTTCTTCTTCTTCTTCTTCTTCTTCTTCTTCTTCTTCTCCTTCTTCTTCTTCTTCTTCTTCTTCTTCTTCTTCTTCTTCTTCTTCTTCTTCTTCTTCTTCTTCTTCTTCTTCTTCTTCTTCTTCTTCTTCTTCGTCTTCTTCTTCTCTTTCTTCTGCTTATGCTTTTCCTGCTTCTACTGCTTCTCTTTCTGCTTCTCATTCTGCTTCTCCTTCTCCTTCTGCTTCTCCTATTGATTCTGCTGCCCTTCCTTCTCCTTCTCCTTCTCCTACTTCTGCTTCTCCTTCTGCTTCTGCTTCTTCTGCTTCTCCTGCTTCTCCTTCTGCATCTTCTTCTGCTTCTGCTTCTTCTTCAAGCTTCTTCTTCTGCTTCTGCTTCTCCTTCTTCTGCTTCTCCTTCTGCTTCTGCATCTGCTTCTCATCATCTGCTTCTCCTTCTGATTCTCCTTCTGCTTCTCCTTCTACTGCTCCTTGTTCTTCTTCTGCTTCTCCCTCTGATTCTTCTTCTTATGCTTATTCTTTTTCTTCTGCTTCTGCTTCTCCTGCTTCTGCTTCTACTTCTTCTCCTTATGCTTCTCCTTCTCCTTCTTCTTCTTCTTTTTCTTCTTCTTCTTCTCCTCTTTATTCTGCTTCTTCTTTTCCTGCTTCTTCTGCTTCAACTCCTTCTCTTTCTTCTTCTCATTCTGCTTCTGCTTCTCCTTCTGCTTCTCCTATTGCTTCTGCGGCTCTTCCTTCTCCTTCTCCTACTTCTACTTCTCCTTCTGCTTCTGCTTCTTCTCCTCCTCCTGCTTCTCCTTATGCATATTCTTCTGCTTCTGCTTCTCCTTGTGCTGCTTCTTCTGCTTCTTTTTCTCCTTCTGCTTCTCCTTCTGCTTCTTCTGCTTCTCCTTCTGATTCTCCTTCTCCTTCTGCTTCTGTTTCTCTTTCTCCTTCTTGTTCTCCTGCTTTTCCTTCTGCTTCTCCTTCTGCTGCAACTGCTACTGCTTCTGCTTCTTCTGTTTCTTCTGCTTCTCCTTCTGCTTTTCATTATCTTTCTGCTTCTGCTTCTCCTTTAGCTTGTCATTCTGCTTCTCCAGATACTGCTTCTTCTGCTTCTCCTGCTTCTCCTTCTGCTTCAGGTTCTGCTTCTGCTTCTTCGGATTCTTATGCTTCTGCTTCTCCTGCTTCTGCTTCTTCTGCTTCCCCTCCTTCTCTTTCTGCTTCTCCTTCTGTTTCTGCTTCTCCTTCTGCTTCTGCTTCTGCTTCTTGTCCTTCTCCTCTTTCTTCTGTTTCTGCTTCTTCTGCTTCTGCTTTTTCTGCTTTTCCTGCTTCGCTTTCTGCTTCTCCTTCTGCTTCTGCTTCTCCTTCGGCTTCTGCTCCTTCCCCTTCTTCTGTTTCTTCTTCTTCTGCTTCTCCCGCTTCTGCTTCTTCTGCTTCTCCTGCTTCTCGTTCTGCTTCTCTTCGTCGGCTTCTCTTTCTACATCTGCTTCTGCTTCTTCTGCTTCTGCTTCTTCTCTTTAGTTCTTCTCCTTCTGCTTCTGCTTCCTCTGCTTCTCCTGCTTCTCCTTCATGCGTCTCCTTCTCCTTGTGCTTTTCCTTGTGC
>NW_012314009.1:0-2158 GCF_000151885.1 Dipodomys ordii | reverse complement strand
TCCCCTGCTGTGTCCCCCGCAGTGTCAGCGCTCTGTCCCGCTGTGTCCTCGCTGTGTGCCCCGCTGTCTCCCGATCTGTACCCCTCTGTGTCTCAAGCTTTGTCCCCGCTGTGTCCCCCGGTGAGTCGCCGCTGTGTCCCCGCTTTGTCCCGCTGAGTCCTCCATGTGTCCCCCGCTGTGTCCCGCTGTGTCCGGCTGTGTCCCCCGCTGTGTCCCCCGCTGTGTCCCCCGCTGTGCCCTGCAGTGACCCGCTCTGTCCCGCTGTGTCCTCGCTGTGTCCCGCTGTGTCCCCGCTGTGTCCCCCGCTGTCTCCAGCTCTGTCCCCTGCTGTGTCTCACGCTTTGTCCCCGCTGTGTCCCACTGCGTCCCGCTGTGTCGCGCTGTGCCCCCACTGTGTCCCGTTGTGTCCACAGCTTTGTAACATGCTGTGTAACGCTGTGTCTCTGCTGTATCTACGCTGTGTCCCGCTGGGTGCCGCTGTGTCCTCGCTGTGTTCCCCGCTGTGTCCAGCTGTTTCCCCCACTGTGTCCCCCACTGTGTCCTCGCTGTGTCCCCGCTGTGTCCCGCTGTGTCCCGCTTTGTCCTCGCTATGTCCCGCTCTGTCCCCTGCTGTGTCTCACGCTTTGTCCCCGCTGTGTCCCACTGCGTCCCGCTGTGTCACGCTGTGCCCCCACTGTGTCCCGTTGTGTCCACAGCTTTGTAACATGCTGTGTAACGCTGTGTCTCTGCTGTATCTACGCTGTGTCCTCGCTGTGTCCCGCTGTGTCCCGCTGCGTCCCCGCTGTGTCCGGCTGTGTCCCGCTTTGTCCCCCACTGTGTCCCGCAGTGACCCCGCTGTGTCCCGCTGTGTCCCACTGTGTCCCGTGGTGTCCCGCTTTGTCCCCTGCTGTGTCCCCGGCTGAGTCTCGCTGTGTCCCCACTGTGTCCTCTCTGTGTCCCCCGCTGTGTCCTGCTCTGTTCCCCACTGTGTCTCCCGTTTTGTCCCCGCTGTGCCCCACTGTGTCCCGCTGTGTCCCGCTGTGTCCCCCACTGTGTCCCGTTGTGTCAACAGCTGTGTACCCCTCGGTGTCCCCGCTGTATCGACGCTGTGTCCCGCTGGGTCCTGCTGTGTCTCTCTCTGTGTTCCCCACTGTGTCCCGCTGTGTCCCCCGCTGTGTCACTCGCTGTGTCCCCCGCTGTGTCCCGCTTTGTCCCGCTGTGTCCCCCGCTGTGTCCTTGCTGTGTCCCCGCTGGGTTCCGCTGGGTCCCGCAGTGTCCCCCGCTGAGTCTCGTTGTATCACCGCTGTGTCCCGCTGTGTCCCCGCTCTATCAACACTGTGTCCTGCTGGGTCCCGCTGTGTCCTCTCTTTTTTCCCCGCTGTGTCCCGCTGTGTTCCCCGCTGTGTCTCTCGCTGTGTCCAGCTGTGTCCCCGGCTGTGTCCGGCTGTGTCCCGCTGTGTCCCCCGCTGTGTCCTTGCTGGGTCCCCGCTGTGTCCCGCTGTGTCGCGCAGTGTCCCCAGCTGTGTCCCGCTGTGTCACCGCTGTGTCCCGCTGTGTCCTCGCTGTGTCCCCCGCTGTGTCCCGCTTTGTCCCTGCTGTGTACTCTGCTCTGTCCCTCTGTGTCCCCCGCTGTGTCCCGCTCTGTCCCCAGCTGTATCCCCACTGTGTCACGCTGTGTTTCGCTGTGTCCGGCTGTGTCCTCGCTCTGTCTCCCTCAGTGTCCAGCTGTGTCCTCCCTGTGTCCCCCGCTGTGTCCCGCTAAGTCCCCTGCTGTGTCCCGCTGAGTCCCGCAGTGTCACGCTCTGTCCCATCTGTGTCCCTCTGTGTCCAGCTCTGTCCCCGTTGTGTGTCCGCTGTGCCCCGCTGTGTACCCTTCTGTGTCCAGCTGTGTCCCCTCTGTGTCCCGCTGTGTCCCTACTCTGTACCCCTCTGTCTACCGCTGTGTCCCCCGGCTGTGTCCCGCAGTGTCCCCGCTGTGTCCCGCTGTGTCCTACTGTGTCCCGTGGTGTCCCGCTTTTTCCCCTCTATGTCCCCTGCTGAGTCCCCTCTGTGTCCCCGCTGTGTCCAGCTGTGTCCTCGCTGTGTCCTCCGCTGTCTCCCGCTTTGTCCCACGCTGTGTTCCTACTGTGTCCCTGCTGTGTTCAGGCTGTTGTCCCCCGCTGTGTTCCCGTGGTGTCCC
>NW_012314008.1:0-2158 GCF_000151885.1 Dipodomys ordii | reverse complement strand
CTAATCCTTCTTCTTCTCCTTCTGTTTCTGCTTCTCTTTCTGCTTCTTCATCTCCTTCTGCTTCACCTTCTGCTGCTCCTTCTCCTTCTTCTGTTTCTCCCTCTGCTTCTGCTTCTGCTTCTTATGCTTCTTCTTTTTCTTCTGCTTCTGCTTCTCCTGCTTCTGCTTCTTATGCTTCTACTGCTTCTGCTTCTTCTGCTTCTTCTGCTTTTACTTCTCTTTCTGCTTCTGCTTCTCCTGCTTGTTTTTCTGCTTCTTCTGCTGCTTCTCCTTCTGCTGCTTCTTCTCCTTCTCCTTCTGCTTCTCTTTTTGCTTCTCCTTCTGCTTCTGCTTCTTCTGTTTCTAGTACCTGAATTTCTGGTTCTACTTCTTCTGCTGCTTCTCCTTCTGCTTCTGCTTCTACTTCTGCTTCTGTTTCTGCTTCTTCTGCTTCTTCTCTTTCGGCTTCTCCTGCTTCTGCTTCTTGTGCTTCAACTGCTTCTCTTTCTGCTTCTCATTCCGCTTATGCTTCTCTTTCTGCTTCTGCTTCTCCTCCTTCTCCTTCTCCTACTTCTGCTTCTCCTTCAGCTTCTGTTTCTTCTGCTGCTTCTGCTTCTCCTTCTCCTCCTCCTTCTTTTGCTTCTCCTTTTGCTTCTGCTTCTTCTGCTTTTCCTGCTTCTCCTTCTGCTTCTGCTTCTCCTGCTTCTCCTTCTGCATCTTCTTCTGCTTCTGCTTCTCCTTCTCCTTCTTCTGCTTCTCCTTTTGCTTCTCCTTCTGCTTCTTCTTCTTCCGCTTTACCTGCTTCTCTTTCTGCTTCTCCTTCTGCTTCTCCTTCTGTTTCTCCTTCTCCTTCTTGTTCTTCTGCTTTTTCTTCTGCTTCTCCTTCTGCTTCTGCTACAACTGCTACTGCTTCTACTTCTTCTGTTTCTTCTGCTTCTCCTTCTGCTTTTGATTCTCTTTCTGCTTTTGCTTCTCCTTCTGCTTCTCATTCTGCTTCTCCAGATTCTGCTTCTTCTGCTTCTCCTGCTTCTCCTTCTGCTTCAGGTTCTGCTTCTGCTTCTTCGGATCTTATTGCTTCTGCTTCACCTGCTTCTCCTTCATCTGCTTCCCCTCCTTCTCTTTCTACTTCTCCTTCTGCTTCAACTTCTTGTCCTTCTCCTGTTTCTTCTGCTTGTTCTTCTCCTGTTTCTGAATTTCCTGCTTCTCCTTCTGCTGCTCTTTCTTTTTCTCCTGCCGCTTTTCCTTCTACTGCTCCTTCTTCTGCTTCTCTTTCTGCTTCTACTCCTGTTTCTCCTTCTTCTCCTTCTAGTTCTTCTGCTTTTCCTTCTGCTTCTCCTTCTGAATCTTCTGCTTCTTCTGATACTGCCTCTGGTTCTTCTGTTTCTTCTGCTTCTCCTTCTGCTTTTGCTTCTATTTCTGCTTCTGCTTCTCCTTCTGCTTCTCCAGATTCTGCTTCTTCTGCTTCTCCTGCTTCTCCTTCTGCTTCAGGTTCTGCTTCTGCTTTTTCGGCTTCTTCTGCTTCTGCTTCTTCTGCTGCTGCTTCTTCTGCTTCTCCTGCTTCTCTTTCTGCTTTTCCTTCTGTTTCTGCTTCTCCTTCTGCTTCTTCCCCTTCTTCTGTTTCTTCTGCTTCGGCTTCTCCAGCTTCTGCTTCTCCTGCTTCTCATTCTGCTTCTCTTTCTTCTTCTCTTTCTCCTTCTCCTTGTCCTTCTCCTTCTTCTGCTTCTTCTTCTGCTTCTGCTTCTCCTTCTGCTTCTGCTTCAATTTCTCCTTCTGCTTCTCATTCTGCTTCTGCGCCTTCTGTTTCTTCTGCTTCTCCTGCTTCTTCTTCTCCTGCTACACCTACTTCTCGTGCTGCTTCTCCTTCTGCGTCTCTTTCTGGTTCTGCTTATCCTTTTGCTTCTCCTACTCCTAATCCTTCCCTTTCACCTTCTCCTTCTTCTTCTTCTGCTTCTCCTGGTGCTTCTGCTTCTGCTCATTCTACTATTTCTGTTTCTTCTGCTTCTGCTTCAGATTGTGCTTCTTCTGTTTCTCCTTCTGCTTCAGATTCTGCTTCTGCTTCTTCGGCTTCTCCGGGTTTCTTCTGCTTCTGCTTCTCCTGCTTCTTCAGCTTCAAGCTTCTGATCTTCTCCTTCATCCGTTTCTTATAAATTAAGATTCTTCCACACTCACAACAACATCG
>NW_012314007.1:0-2158 GCF_000151885.1 Dipodomys ordii | reverse complement strand
GGGACTCAGCTTGGGACATTAGCGGGTCTCTGCGTTGACACAGTTGGTCACAGCGAGACACAGCAGTGACAAAGCGGCGACACAGCGGGACACATCGGGACACAGCGGGACACAGCGGTGACACAGCGGTGACACAGCGGGGACACAGCGGGGGACACATCAGGGGACAAAGCGTGGGACAGCGGGGACACAGAGGGATAGAGCAGGACACAGCGGGGACACAGCAAGGTCACAACGGGACACAGGGGGACACAGCGGGGGACACAGCAGGGGACACAGCGGGACACAGCGGGGGACACAGCGGGACACAGCTGGACACGGAGGGGACAAAGCGGGGGACAAAGCGGGGACACAGCTGGACACAGCGGGATAAAAGGGGACACAGCTGAACACAGCGGGTACACAGCAGGGGACACAGCAGGACAAAGCGGGACACAGTGGGGACAGAGTGGGACCCAGCGGGGACACAGCGGGGGACACAGCGGGGACACAGCGGGGACACAGAGGGAAACACCGGAGACCCAGCGGGGACACAGCGGGACACAGCAGGGACACAGTGGAACACAGCGGGGGACACAGCGGGACACAGCCTAGGACAGAGCAGGACACAGCGTGGACACAGTGGGACACAGGGAGACACAGCAGTGACAAAGCGGCGACACAGCGGGACACATCGGGACACAGCGGGACACAGCGGGGCACAGCGGGGGACAGAGGGGACACACCGGTGGACAACGCGGACACAGCAGGACAGCGCGGGAGTCACAGTGGGAAACAGCGGAGACAGAGGGGGACACAGGGGGCGACACAGTGGGACACAGCGGGACACAGCGGGACAGAGCGGGGACACAGCGGGGACAAAGCGGGGGACACAGTGGGGGACACAGCGGTAAACAGCGGGGAACAGAGCGGGACTCAGCTGGGGACACATCAAAGGACACAGCAGGTGACACAGCGGGGAAAACAGCGGGAAACAGTGGGGGATAGAGCGAGGAAACAGCAGGACACAGCGGGAGACACAGCAGGACACAGCGGGGTACACAGAGGCAGACACAGCGGTACACATCGGGACACAGCGGGGACACAGCGGGACACAGCGGGACACAGTGGGGACAGAGCAGGACACAGCGGGGACACAGCGGGGACACAGCGGGGGAAACAGTGAAACACAGCGAGGACAAAGCACGACACAGCGGGACAAAGCGGGGACACAGCGGGGACACAGCAGGGCACAGCAGGACACAGAGATGTACACAGAGGCAGACACAGCGGTACACATCGGGACACAGCGGGGACACAGCGGGACACAGCGGGACACAGCAGGGACACAGCGGGGCACAGCGGGGGACAGAGCAGGACACAGCATTGGTCACAGCGGGACAAAGCGAGGGACAGAGCGGGACACAGCGAGGAACACAGCAGGGGACACAGCGAGACACAGCGGGGGACACAGCTGTACCCAGCAGGGGACACAGCGGGACACAGCGTGGGACACAGAGGGAAACAGAGGGACACAGTGAGGAAAACGCGGCAGACACAGCGGGGACACAGCAGGACACAGCGGGGGACAAAGCGGTAGACAGCGGGGAATACAGAGAGGACAAAGCGGGATATAGTGGGTACACAGAGGGGACTCAGCGGGGGACACAGCGGGGGACAAAGTGGGACACCAAGGGACACCGTGGGACACAGCGGGGACACTGCGGGGACACAGCAGGACAAAGCGGAGGACACAGCGGGACACATCAGGACCAAGCGGGGGATACAGGGAGGACACAGCGGGACAGAGTGGGACACACCGGTACACAGCGAGGACAAAGCAGGGGACCCAGAGGGACCCAGCGGGCACACAGTGGGGACACAGCGGGGGACACAGTGGGGGTGACAGCAGTACACAGCGGGACACAGCGGGGACACAGCGGGGACACAGCAGGGGAAAAAGCGAGGACACAGCAGGACATAGCAGGGAAACAGCAGGACACAACGGGGACACAGCAGTGGACACAGCGGGACACAGCGGGGGACACAGCGGGGGACACAGCGGGACACAGCCAGACACAGGCGGGACACAGGTGGGACACAGCGGGACACAGCGGGGATACAGCAGGACTCAGGGGGGACACAGCAGTACACAGCGGGACAAAGCGGGATACAGCGG
>NW_012314006.1:0-2158 GCF_000151885.1 Dipodomys ordii | reverse complement strand
CAGCAGGGTTACAGCGGGACACAACGCGACACAGCTGGACACAGCGTGACACAGCGGAGACACAGCAGGGGCACAGCGCGGGACACAGAGGGACACAACGGGACACAGCGGGGGACACTGTAGGACAGAGTGGGGGACACAGCGGGGGACAGAGGGGGACACCACGAATAACAGAGCAAGGACACAGCGGGACCCAGCGTGACACAGCCTCGATACAGCGGGATTCACAGCGTTACACAGCGGGTTACACAGCTGGGGACACAAAGGGACACAGTGGTGGACACAGCGGGACACAGCGGGACAGAGTGGGACACAGACGGGATAAAGCGTGAGACACAGAGGGGGACAGAGCGGGAGACAGCGGGGGACACAGCGAGGACACAGCGGGACACAGCGGGGACACAACGGGGACTCAGATGGGGACACAGCGGGGGACAAAGCGGGTCACCACGGAACACAGCGGGACACAGCGCGAAACAGCGGTGACCCTTCGGGGACACAGCGGGACACAGCGGGGGACACAGCGGGACACAGCGGGTGACACAGCAGAACACAGTGGGGGACACAGCGAGGACACAGTGGGACACAGCAAGACACAGCATCGAAACAGCGGGGACACAGCGGTACACAGCGGGGTACACAGCTGGGGACACAACGGGACACAGCGGGGGACACAGCGAGGACACAGTGGGACACAGCAGGACACAGCGGGGACACTGCGGGAACATAGCGGGACACAGCGGAGTACACAGCGGGACACAGCGGGACACAGCTTGGGACACAGTGGGGATACAGCGGGACACAGCGGGGGACACAGCTAGGACACAGCTGGACACAGCGGGACACAATGGGGACACAAAGGGGACTCAGCGGGGGAAACAGCGGGGGAAAAAGCGGGACACCATGGGACACAGTGTGACACAGCAGGACACAGAGGGAACACTGCGTCGACACAGCGGGACAAAGCGGGGGACACAGCGGGACACAGCGGGACACAGCAGGGGACACAGCGGGGGACGGTGGAGACAAAGAGAGGACACAGCGGGACACAGCGGTGACACAGCTGGACATAACGGAGTACACAGCGCGACACAGCGGGCACAAAGCGGGGACAGAGTGGGACACAGCGGGACACAGCGGGACATATAGCGGGGGACACAGCGGGACACAGAGGGGGACACATTGAGGACACAGTGAGACACAGCGGGGACACAGCGAGGACACAGCGGTGACACAGCTGGACACAACGTAGTACACAGCGGGCACACAGCGGGGACACAGCGGGACACAGCGGGGAACACAGGAAGGACACAGCAGGACACAGCGTCGATACAGCGGGGACACAGCGCGACACAGCGGGGTACACACCTGTGGACACAACGGGACACAGTGGGGGACACAGCGAGGACACAACAGGACACAGCGGGGACACTGCAAGGACACAGCTGGACAAAGCGGGGGACACAGCGGGACACAGCGGGACACAGTGGGGACACTGCGGGGACACAGCGGGACAAAGCGGGGGACACAGCGGGACACAGCGGGACACAGCGGGGGACACAGCGGGGGACAGCGGAGACAGAGAGGGGACACAGCGAGACGCAGCGTTGACACAGCCTGACACAAAGGAGTACACAGCGAGGACACAGAAGGGACAGAGCGGGACACAATGGGACACAGCGGGACACAGCGAGGGACACAGCGGGACACAGCTGGACACAACAGAGTACACAGCGGGACACAGCGGGCACAAAGCGGGGGACACAGCGGGACACAGCGGGACACAGCGGGGGACACAGTGGGGGACACAGCGGGACACAGCGGGGAACACAGCGAGGACACAGCGGGACAAACAGAGACAAAGCGGGGGACACAGCGGGACACAGCGGGACACAGCGGGGGACACAGCGGGGGACACAGAGGGGTACACAGCGGTACACAGCGAGGACACAGCAGGACACAGCGGGACACAGCGTTGATACAGCGGGGACACAACGGGGTACACAGCTGGGGACACAACAGCACACAGGGGGGGACACAGCGAGGAAACAGCGAAACACAAGGGGGGACACAGCAAGGACACAGCGGGACACAGCGGGGGACACAGTGAGGAAACAGCGGGACACAGCGGGACACAGCAAGGGACAAAGTGGGGTGA
>NW_012314005.1:0-2158 GCF_000151885.1 Dipodomys ordii | reverse complement strand
GAGAAGCTGAAGCAGAAGAAGCAGCAGAAGGAGAAGTTGAAGCAGAAGAAGATGCAGAAGGAGAAGCAGAAGAAGCAGAAGCAGAAGAAGAAGCAGAAGTAGGAGAAGGAGAAGGAGAAGAAAGGGCAGCAGAAGCAATAGGAAAAGCAGAAGGAGAAGCAGAAGAATGAGAAGAAGAAAGAAAAGCAGGAAAAGCACAAATGCAGAATCAGGAGAAGCAGCAGCAGGAGAAGCAGAAGAAGAAGCAGAACGAGAAGCAGGAGAAGCAGAAGAAGCAGAAGCAGAAGGAGAAGCAGAAGTAGGAGAAGGAGAAGGAAGGGCAGCAGAAGCAAAAGGAGAAGCAGAAGGAGAAGCAGAAGCAGAATGAAAAGCAGAAAGAGAGCAATAGAAGCAGAAGATGCAGGAAAAGCAGAAGCAGATGAATTAAAGAGAAGAAGAAGAAGACGAAGACGAAGACGAAGAAGAAGAAGAAGAAGAAGAAGAAGAAGAAGAAGAAGAAGAAGAAGAAGAAGAAGAAGAAGAAGAAGAAGAAGAAGAGGAAGAAGAAGAGGAAGCAGCAGCATAAGGAGAAGCATAAGGAGAAGCATTAGAAGCAGAAGCAGCAGAAGCAGAAGAAAAAGAATAAGCAAAAGAAGCAGAAGCAGAAGCAGTGGGAGAAGCAGAAGAAGGAGAAGGAGAAGGAGCAGCAGAAGGAGAAGCAGAAGCAGAAAGAGAAGCAGAAACAGAAGGAGAACACGAAGGAGAAGCAGGAGAATCAGAAGAAGCAGAAGTAGAAGCAGAAAGAGAAGAACGAGAAGCAGAAGTAGAATCAGAAGAAACAGAAGAAGAAACAGAAGAAGAAGAAGCAGAAGAAAGAGAAGAAGGAGAAGAGCAGCAGCAGAAGCAGAAGGAGAAGCAGAGGCAGAAAGAGAAGCAGAAAGAGAAGCAGGAGAAGCAGAAGAAGCAGGAGAAGCAGAAGAAGAAGACGGAGAAGGCGAAAGAGAAGGATTAGGAGTAGGAGAAGCAAAAGGATAAGCAGAAGCAGAAAGAGACGCAGAAGTAGAAGCAGCACGAGAAGTAGGAGAAGCAGGAGAAGCAGAAGCAGGAGAAGCAGAAGAAACAGAAGACGCAGAAGCAGAATGAGCAGCAGAAGGAGAAATTGAAGCAGAAGCAGAAAGAGAAGCAGAAGCAGAAGGAGAAGCAGAAGAAGGAAGGAGAAGCAGAAAGAGAAGCAGAAAGAGAAGCAGAACGAGAAGCAGGAGAAGCAGAAGCAGGAGAAGCAGAAGCAGAAGAAACAGAAGGAGAAGAAGCAGAAACAGAAGAAGAAGCAGAAACAGAAGGAAAAGCAGAAAGGAAGCAGGAGAAGCAGAAGAAGAAGCAGCAGGAGAAGCAGAAGCAGACGAAGCCGAAGAAGCAGAAGCAGAACCTGAAGCAGAAGGAGAAACAGGAGAACAGAAGAAGCAGAATCTGGAGAAGCAGAAGGAG
Organism: Dipodomys ordii; assembly: GCF_000151885.1. Lineage (NCBI taxonomy): Eukaryota > Metazoa > Chordata > Mammalia > Rodentia > Heteromyidae > Dipodomys > Dipodomys ordii. Next base: position 694 of record NW_012314005.1, on the reverse strand, counting down.
AATCAGAAGCAGAAAGAGAAGCAAAAGCTGAAGGATAAGCAGAGTGAGAAGCAGAAGAAACAGAAGAAGCAGAGGCAGTAGCAGAAGAAGCAGAAGATGCAGAAGCAGAAGGAGAAGCAGAAGGAATAGCAGAAGAACGAGAAGGAGAAGGAGAAACCGAAGGAGAAGCAAAAGGAGAAGCAGAAGGAGAAGCAGGAAAAGGAGAAGAAGCAGTAGCAGACGGAGAAGGAGAAGCAGAATTAGAAGAAGAAGCATAAGGACAAGCACAAGCAGAAGGAGATGCAGAAGGAGAAGCAGAAAGAGAAACAGAAGGAGAAGCAGAAAGAGAAGGAGGGGAAGCAGTAGAAACAGAAGCATAAGAATCCGAAGAAGCAGAAGCAGACCCTGAAGCAGGATTAGTAGAAGAAGCAGAATCTGGAGAAGCAGAATGATAAGCAGAAGGAGAAGCAGAAGCAGAAAGAGAATCTAAAGCAGAAGTAGAAGCAGAAGAAACAGAAGAAGCAGAAGCAGTAGTCGTTGTAGCAGAAGCAGAAGGAGAAGCAGTAGGAAAAGCAGAAGATCGAGAAGGAGAAGGAGATGCAGATGGAGAATCAGAATGAGAAGAATGAGAATGAGAAGCAGAAGCAGATGATGCAGCAGATGGAGAAGAAAAGCTGAGATGATGCTGATGAGAAGCATGAGAAGCAGATGATGC
>NW_012314004.1:0-2158 GCF_000151885.1 Dipodomys ordii | reverse complement strand
TTCTTCTTGTTCTTGTTCTTGTTCTTCTTCTTCTTCTTCTTCTTCTTCTTCTTCTTCTTCTTCTTCTTCTTCTTCTTCTTCTTCTTCTTCTTCTTCTTCTTCTTCTTCTTCTTCTTCTCTTTCTTCTGCTTCTGCTTTTCCTGCTTCTTCTGCTTCCACTGCTTCTCTTTCTGCTTCTCATTCTTCTTCTGCTTCTCCTTCTGCTTCTCTTATTGCTTCTGCTGCTCTTCCTTCTCCTTCTCCTACTTCTATTTCTTCTTCTGCTTCTGCTTCTTCTGCTTCTCCTGCTTCTCCTTCTGCATCTCCTTCTGCTTGTGCTTGTCCTTATGCTTCTTCTTCTGCTTCTCCTTCGCTTCTCCTTCTGCTTCTTCTGCTTCTCTTTCTGATTCTCCTTCTGCTTCTGCTTCTGTTTTTCCTTCTCCTTCTCGTTTTTCTGCTTTTCCTTCTGCTTCTCCTTCTACTTCTGCTGCTACTGCTACTGCTTCTTCTGTTTCTTCTGCTTCTCCTTCTGCTTTTGATTCTCTTTCCGCTTCTGCTTCTCCTTCAGCTTCTCATTCTGCTTGTCCAGATTCTGCTTCTTCTGCTTCTCCTGCTTCTCCTTCTGCTTCAGGTTCTGCTTCTGCTTCTTCGGGTTCTTATGCTTCTGCTTCTCCTGCTTCTGCTTCTTCTGCTTCCCCTCCTTCTCTTTCTGCTTCTCCTTCTGTATCTGCTTCTCCTTCTGCTTCTGCTTCTTGTCCTTCTCCTTTTTCTTCTGCTTCTGCTTCTCCTGTTTCTACATCTCCTGCTTGTCCTTCTACTGCTCTTTCTGCTTCTCCTGCTGCTTTTCCTTCTCCTGCTCCTTCTTCTGCTTCTGTTTCTGCTTCTCCATCTATTTCTCCTTCTCCTTCTCCTTCTCGTTCTTCTGCTTTTCCTTCTGCCTCTCCTTCTGCTTCTGCATCTTATGCTTCTTCTGCTACTGCCTCTGCTTCTTCTGTTTCTTCTGCTTCTCCTTCTGCTTTTGCTTCTCTTTCTGCTTCTACTTCGCCTTCTGCTTCTCCAGGTTCTGCTTCTTCTGCTTCTCCTGCTTCTCCTTCTACTTCAGGTTCTGCTTCTGCTTCTTCGGCTTCTTCTGCTTCTGCTTCTCCTGCTGCTGCTTCTCTGCTTCTCCTGCTTCTCTTTCTGCTTTTCCTTCTGTTTCTGCTTCTCCTTCTGCTTCTGCTTCTTCTCGTTCTTCTGTTTGTTCTGTTTCTGCTTCTCCTGCTTCTGCTTCTCCTGCTTCTCATTCTGCTTCTCTTTCTGCTTCTCTTTCTGCTTCTCCTTCTCCTACTTCTGCTTCTGCTTCTGCTTCAATTTCTCCTTCTGCTTCTCATTCTGCTTCTGCGTCTTCTGTTTCTTCTGCTTCTCCTGCTTCTGCTTCTCCTGCTTCTCCTACTTTTCGTGCTGCTTCTCCTTCTGCGTCTCTTTCTGCTTATGCTTATCCTTTTGCTTCTCCTACTCCTAATCCTTCTCTCTCGCCTTCTCCGTCTTCTTCTTCTGCTTCTCCTGCTGCTTCTGCTTCTGCTTGTTCTACTATTTCTGTTTCTTCTGCTTCAGATTGTGCTTCTTCTTTTTCTCCTTCTGCTTCAGATTCTGCTTCTGCTTCTTCGGCTTCTCCTGTTTCTTCTGCTTATGCTTCTCCTGCTTCTGCTTCTTCTGCTTCCCCTCCTTCTCTTTCTGCTTCTCCTTCTGTTTCTGCTTCTCCGTCTGCTTCTGCTTATTTTCCTTCTCCTGTTTCTTCTGCTTCTTTTCTCCTGTTTCTGAATCAACTGCTTCTCCTTCTGCTGCTCTTTATGCTTCTCCTGCTGCTTTTCCTTCTCCTGCTCCTACTTCTGCTTCTCTTTCTGCTTCTCCTTCTCCTTCTCGTTCTTCTGCTTTTCCTTCTGCTTCTCCTTCTGCATCTTCTGCTTCTTCTGCTACTGCCTCTGCTTCTTCTGTTTCTTTTGCTTCTCCTTCTGCTTCTCCTTCTGCTTTTGCTTCTCTTTCTGCTTCTGCTTCTCCTTCTGCTTCTCCTGCTGCTGCTTCTCCTGCTTCTCTTTCTGCTTTTCCTTCTGTTTCTGCTTCTCCTTCTGCTTCTGCTGCTCCTCCTTCTTCTGTGTCTTCAAGCTTCTGCTTCTGCTTCAATTTCTCCTTCTGCTTCTCA
>NW_012314003.1:0-2158 GCF_000151885.1 Dipodomys ordii | reverse complement strand
GAAAGAGAAGGATTAGGAGTAGGAGAAGCAAAAGGATAAGCAGAAGCAGAAAGAGACGCAGAAGGAGAAGCAGCACGAGAAGTAGGAGAAGCAGGAGAAGCAGAAGCAAGAGAAGCAGAAGAAACAGAAGACGCAGAAGCAGAATGAGAAGCAGAAGGAGAAATTGAAGCAGAAGGAGAAGGAGAAGCAGAAGGAGAAGCTGAAGAAGGAGAAGGAGAAGCAGAAAGAGAAGCACAACGAGAAGCAGGAGAAGCAGGAGAAGCAGAAGCAGAAGAAAGATAAGAAGGAGAAGAAGCAGAAGGAGAAGCAGAAACAGAAGGAAAAGTAGAAATAGAAGCAGGAGCATCAGAAGAAGCAGCAGCAGGAGAAGCAGAAGCAGAAGAAGCCGAAGAAGCAGAAGCAGAACCTGAAGCATAAGGAGATACAGGAGAAGCAGAAGAAGCAGAATCTGGAGAAGCAGAAGGAGAAGCAGAAGCAGAAAGAGAAGCAAAAGCAGAAGGAGAAGCAGAAGAAACAGAAGAAGCAGAGGCAGTAGCAGAAGAAGCAGAAGATGCAGAAGCAGAAGGAGAAGCAGAAGCAGTAGTAGAAGCAGAAGAAGGAGAAGCAAAAGGAGAAGCATAAAGAGAAACAGAAGGAGAAGCAGGAGAAGCAGAAGCAGGAGAAGCAGAATCAGAAGAAAAAAAGAAGGAGAAGAAGCAGAAGCAGAAAGAGAAGCAGAAACAGAAGGAGAAGCAGAAAAAGAAGCAGAAGAAGCCGAAGAAACAAAAGCAGAACCTAAAGCAGAAGGAGAAGCAGGAGAAGCAGAAGAAGCAGAATCTGGAGAAGAAGAAGGAGAACCAGAAGGAGAAGCAGAAGCAGAAAGAGAAGCAAAAGCAGAAGGAGAAGCAGAAGAAACAGAAGAAGCAGAATCAGTAGCAGAAGAAGCTGAAGATGCAGAAGCAGAAAGAGAAGCAGAAGGAATAGCAGAAGAACGAGAAGGAGAAATAGAAGGAGAAGCAGAAGGAGAAGCAGGAAAAGCAGAAGAAACAGAAGCAGACGGAGAAGCAGAAGAAGGAGAAGGAGAAGCCGGAGCAGAAGAAGAAGCAGAAGGAAAAGCACAAGCAGAAGGAGATGCAGAAGGAGAAGCAGGAGAAGGAGAAGAAGAAGGAGCAGAATCAGAGTCAGAAGAAGCAGAAGCAGAAATAGAAAGAGAAGCCGACGAAGAGAATCTGAACGAGAAGCAGGAGAAGCAGAAGAAGCACAAGTGGGAGAAGCAGAAGAAGAAGAAACAGAAGAAGGAGAAGGAGCAGAACCAGAAGGAGAAGGAGAAGGAGAAGCAGAAAGAGAAGCAGGAAAAGCAGAAGAAGCAGAAGCAGGAGAAGCAGAAGGAGAAGAAACAGGAGAAGGACAAGAAGCAGAAAGAGAAGCAGTAGAAGCAGAAGAGGCAGGAAAAGCAGAAGCAGAAGAAAGAGAAGAAGAAGAAGACGAAGAAGAAGAAGAAAAAGAAGCAGCAGCATAAGGAGAAGGATAAGGAGAAGCATAAGGAGAAGTATAAGGAGAAGCAGTAGAAGGAGAAGAAGCAAAAGCAGTAGAAGCTGAAGCAGAAGAAAAAGAATAAGCAAAAGAAGCAGAAGCAGAAGCAGTGAGAGAAGCAGAAGAAGGAGAAGGAGAAGGAGCAGCAGAAGGAGAAGCAGAAGCAGAAAGAGAAGCAGAAACAGAAGGAGAACAAGAAGGAGAAGTTGGAGAATCAGAAGAAGCAGAAGCAGAAGCAGAAAGAGAAGGAGAAGAAGGAGAAGGAGAAGCAGAAGGAGAAGGACAAGCAGGAGAAGCAGAAGAAGCAGAAGCGGGAGAAGCAGAAGAAGAAGAAACAGAAGAAAGAGAAGGAGCAGAAGGAGAAGCAGAAGCAGAAGGAGAAGCAGAAAGAGAAGCAGAAGAAGCAGAAGAAGCAGTAGCAGGAGAAGCAGAAGCAGAAGAAACAGAAGAAGCCCAAGAAGCAGAAGGAGAACCTGAAGCAGAAGGACAAGCAGAAGCAGCAGAAGCTGGAAAAGCAGAAGCAGAAGAAACAGAACAAGGAGAAGAAGCAGAAGCAGATCGAGAAGCAGAAGAAGAAGAAGAGAAAGAGAAGGATTAGGAGTAGGAGGAGCAGAAGGAGAATCAGAAGCAGAAAGAGAAGCAGAAG
>NW_012314002.1:0-2159 GCF_000151885.1 Dipodomys ordii | reverse complement strand
ACTGCTTCTCCTTATGCTTCTCCTTCTTCTTCTTCTTCTTCTTCTTCTTCTTCTTCTTCTTCTTCTTCTTCTTCTTCTTCTTCTTCTTCTTCTTCTTCTTCTTCTTCTTCTTCTCTTTCTTCTGCTTCTGCTCTTGCTGCTGCTTCTGCTGCTACTGCTTCTCTTTCTGCTTCTGATTCTGCTTCTGCTTCTGCTATTGCTTCTGCTGCTGTTCTTTCTCCTTCTCCTGCTTCTACTTCTTCTTCTGCTTCTGCTTCTTCTGCTTCTCCTGCTTCTCCTTCTGCATCTCCTTCTGCTTGTGCTTGTCCTTATGTTTCTTCTTCTGCTTCTGCTTCTCCTTCTGCTCCTTCTGCTTCTACTTCTGATTCTCTTTCTGCTTCTCCTTCTGTTTTTCCTTCTCCTTCTCTTTCTTCTGATTTTCCTTCTGCTTCTCCTACTGCTGCAACTGCTACTGCTTCTGTTCTTCTGTTTCTTCTGCTTCTCTTTCTGCTTTTGATTCTCTTTCCGCTTCTGCTTCTCATTCTGCTTCTCCAGATACTGCTTCTTTTGCTTCTCCTGCTTCTCCTTCTGCTTCAGGTTCTGCTTCTGCTTCTGCTTCTTGTCCTTCTCCTGTTTCTTCTGCTTCTGCTTCTCCTGTTTCTGCATCTCCTGCTTCTCCTTCTGCTGCTCTTTCTGCTTCTCCTGCTGCTTTTCCTTCTCCTGCTCCTTCTTCTGCTTCTCTTTCTTCTTCTCCTTCTGTTTCTCCTTCTCCTTCTCCTTCTCGTTCTTCTGCTTTTCCTTCTGCTTCTCCTTCTGCTTCTGCATCTTCTGCTTTTTCTGCTACTGCCTCTGCTTCTTCTGTTTCTTCTGCTTCTCCTTCTGCTTTTGCTTCTCTTTCTGCTTCTGCTTCTCCTTCTGCTTCTCCAGGTTCTGCTTCTTCTGCTTCTCCTTCTGCTTCAGGTTCTGCTTCTGCTTCTTCGGCTTCTTCTGCTTCTGCTTCTCCTGCTGCTGCTTCTTCTGCTTCTCCTGCTTCTCTTTCTGCTTTTCCTTCTGTTTCTGCTTCTCCTTCTGCTTCTGCTTCTTCTCCTTCTTCTGTTTCTTCTGTTTCTGCTTCTCCTGATTCTGCTTCTCCTGCTTCTCGTTCTGCTTCTCTTTGTGCTTCTCTTTCTGCTTCTCCTTCTCCTACTTCTGCTTCTGCTTCTCCTTCTGCTTCTGCTTCAATTTCTCCTTCTGCTTCTCATTCTGCTTCTGCGTCTTCTGTTTATTCTGCTTCTTCTGCTTCTGCTTCTCCAGCTTCTCCTACTTCTCGTGCTGCTTCTCCTTCTGCGTCTCTTTCTGCTTCTGCTTATCCTTTTGCTTCTCCTACTCCTAATCCTTCTCTCTCGCCTTCTCCGTCTTCTTCTTCTGCTTTTCCAGCTGCTTCTGCTTCTGCTTATTCTACTATTTCTGTTTCTTCTGCTTCAGATTGTGCTTCTTCTGTTTCTCCTTCTTCTTCAGATTCTGCCTCTGCTTCTTCGGCTTCTCCTGTTCTTCTGCTTATGCTTCCCCATGCTTCTTCTTCTTCTACTTCCCCTCCTTCTCTTTCTGCTTCTCCATTTGTTTCTGCTTCTCCTTCTGCTTCTGCTTCTTGTCCATCTCCTGTTTCTTCTGATTCTGCTTCTCCTGAATCTGCAACTCCTGCTTCTCCTTCTGCTGCTCTTTCTGCTTCTCCTGCTGCTTTTCCATCTCCTGCTCCTTCTTCTGCTTCATTTACTGCTTCTCCTTATGTTTCTCCTTCTCCTTCTAATTCTTCTGCTTTTCCTTCTGCTTCTCCTTCTGCATCTTCTGCATCTTCTGCTACTACCTCTGCTTCTTCTGTTTCTTCTGCTTCTCCTTAAGCTTTTCCTTCTGCAATTGATTCTCTTTCTGCTTCTGCTTCTCATGCTTCACCAGCTACTGCTTCTTCTGATACACCTGCTTCTCTATTTGCTACAGGTTCTGCTTCTGCTACTTAGGCATCTTCTGCTTCTGCTACTCCTGCTGCAGCAACTATACAACACCTACTTCACATTCTGCTTTCCATCTGTTCTGCATCTCCTTCTTCTTCAGCTTCTTCACCTTCTCTATACATCAGCTTCAGATACACAGATTCAGATTCTACGGATCAAAAAATGCTATTCTTTTTGCTTCTCTTTTCGCAT
>NW_012314001.1:0-2159 GCF_000151885.1 Dipodomys ordii | reverse complement strand
TGTTTCCCCACTGTGTCCCCCACTGTGTGGGCTGTATCCCCTGCTGTGTTCCCCACTGTGTCCCACTGTGTCCCCCGCTGTTTCCCGCTGTGTCCTCGCTTGTCCCCTGCTGTGTCCCGCTGTGTCCCTGCTGTTTCCCCCCTTGTCCCGCTGTGTCCCCGCTGTGTCCCGCTGAGTCCCCCGCTGTGTCCTCCACTGTGTCCCCCACTGTGTGGGCTGTATCCCCCGCTGTGTCCCCTGCTGTGTCCCAGCTGTGTCCCCCGCTTTGTCCCGCTGTGTCCCTGTTGTACCCTGGTGTGTCCCTCTGTCCTCTGCTGTGTACCCTGTTGTGTTCCGCTGTTTCCCGCTGTGTCCCCCGCTGTGTCCCCCGCTGTGTCCCGCTCTGTCCCCCTGTGTCCCCCGCTATGTCCCGCAGAGTCCCCCAATGAGTACCCCTCTGTGTCCCCGCTGTGACCTGCTGTGTCCCCGCTGTGTCCGGCTGTGTCCCCCGCTGTGTCCCCTGCTGTTTCCCTGCTGTGTTCCGCTGTGTCCCCGCTGTGTCCCGCTGTGTCCCCCGCTATGTCCCGTTTTGTCCCTGCTGTGTCCCCCGTGTCCCGCTGTGTCCCAGTTGTGCCCCGCTGTGTACCGTTGTGTCCCCTGCTTTGTCCTCCGCTGTGCCCCACTGTGTCCAGCTGTGTCCCCGGCTGTGTCCCCCGCTGTGTCCCCGCTGTGTCCGGCTGTGTCCCCCGCTGTGGCCCCGCTATGTCTCACTGTGTCCCCCTGTGTCCGCCACTATGTCCCGCTGTGTCCCGCTGCGTGCCCTGCTGTGTCCGACAGTGTCCCTCGCTGTGTCCTGCTGTGTCTACTGCTGTATCCCGCTGTGTCCCGCTGTGTCCTGCTGTGTCACCCGCTGTGTCCCTCTGTGTCCCCGCTGTGTCCCACTGTGCCCCGCTATGTCCCCGCTTTGTCCTCGCTGTGTCCCCGCTGTGTCCCGCTGTGTCCCCCTGTGTCCTCGCTGTGTCCCCGCTGTGTCCCCAGCTGTGTCCCGCTGTGTCCCTGCTGTGTCCCCACTGTGTCACCCGCTGTGTCCAGCTGTGTCCCGCTGTGTCCCCCGCTGTGTCCCGCTGTTTCCCCGCTGTGTCCCCACTGTGTCCCCCCGCTGTGTCCCACTGTGTTCCACTGTGTCCCGCTGTATCCCCCGCTGTGTTACGCTGTATCCCCGCTGTGTCCACCTCTGTGTCCCCGCTATGTCCCTCTGTGTCCAGCTGTGTCCCCCGCTGTGTCCTCGCTTGTCCCGCTATGTCCCCGCTTTGTCCCCACTGTGTCCCCGTTGTGTCCCCCGCTGTGTCACGCTGTGTCCCGCTGTGTCCCCCGCTGTGTCCCCCGCTGTGTCCCGCTGTGTCCCGCTGTGTCACCGCTGTCCACCGCTGTGTCCCACTGTGTCCCGCTGTGTCACCGCTGTGTCCCGCTGTGTCCCTAATGTTTCCCCTCTGTGTCCCGCTGTATCCCCGGTGTGTCCCGCTGTGTCCCCCTCTGTTTCCCCCACTGTGTCCCCCACTGTGTGGGCTGTATCCCCCGCTGTGTTCCCCACTGTGTCCCACTGTGTCCCCCGCTTTGTCCCGCTGTGTCCTTGCTGTGTCCCGCTGTGTCCCCGATGTGTCCTTCTGTGTCCCCACTGTGTTCCCGCTGTGTCCCGCTGTGTTGCCGCTTCCCCCACTGTTTCCCCCGCTGTTTCCCGCTGTGTGCCCCGCTGTGTCCCGCTGTGTCCCCCACTGTGTCCCGCTGTGTCCCCCTCTGTGTCACTCTGTGTCCACGGCTGTGTCACCGTTGTGTCCCACTGTGTCCCCGCTGTTTCCCTCTGAGTCCCGCTGTGTCCTCGCTTGTCCCCTGCTGTGTCCCGCTGTGTCCTTCCTGAGTCCCTCTGTGTCCAGCTGTGTCCACCGCTCTTTCCCCCGCTGAGTCCCCCGCTCTATCCCCGCTGTGTCCCCGCTGTGTCCCCGCTATGTCCCGCTGTGTCCCGCTGTGTCCCGCTGTGTCCTCGGTGTGTCCCGCTGTGTCCCCTGCTGTATCCCGCTGTGTTCCGCTGTGTACTGCTGTGTCACCGGCTGTGTCCCTCTGTGTCCCACAGATGTGTCCCACTGTGTCCCGCTATGTCCCCGCTTTGTCCCGCTTGTCCTCGC
>NW_012314000.1:0-2159 GCF_000151885.1 Dipodomys ordii | reverse complement strand
TGTGTCCCGCTGTGTACTCGCTGTGTCCCACGCTGTGTTCCACTGTGTCCTTGCTGTGTCCCCCGCTGTGTCCCGTTGTGTCCCCAGCTGTGTACCCCGCTGTGTCCCGCTGTGTCCCCGCTGTATCGACGCTGTGTCCCGCTGGGTACTGCTGTGACCTCGCTGTGTCCCCCACTGTGTCCCGCTGTGTCCCCCGCTGTGTCCCGCTGTGTCCCCGCAATGTCCCCTCTGTGTCCCCGCTATGGCCCGCTGTGTCCTCGCTGTGTCACCCGCTGTCTACCGCTTTGTCCCCCGCTGTGTCGCACTGTGTCCTGCTGTGTCCTCGCTGTGTCCCCCTCTGTGTCCCGCTGTGTCCCCACAGTGTCACTGCTGTGTCCAGCTGTGTCCTGCTCTGTCCCGTGGCGGCCCGCTGTGTCCCAGCTGTGTCCCCCGCTATGTCCCTTTGTTTCCTTCTGTGTCCCCCGCTGTGTCCGGTTGAGTCCTCCGCTGTGTACCCCGCTGTGTCCCGCTGTGTACCAAGCTGTGTCCCGCTGTGTGCCCCGCTGTGTCCCGCTGTGTCCCCCGCAGTGTCCAGCTGTGTCCCCGCTGTGTCCCGCTGTGTCCCCGATGTGTCCCCAGCTATGTCCTGCTGTGTCCCCCGCTTTGTCCCGCTGTGACCAATGCTGTGTCCGCGCTGTGTCTTCGCTGAGTTCCCCGCTGTGTCCCGCTGTGTCCTCCGCTGTGTCCCCCGCTCTGTCCCGCTGTGTCCCCACTGTGTCCCACTTTGTCCCCCTCTGTGTCACTGCTGTGTCCCCGCTGTGTCCAGCTGTGTCACACTGTGTCCCCCCAGAGTCCCGTTGTGTCCCCGCTGTGTCCCGCTGTGTCCCTGCTGTGTCCCCGCTGTGTCCAGCTATGTCCGGCTGTATCCTGCTTTGTCATGCTGTGTCCAGCTATGTCCGGCTGTATCCTGCTTTGTCATGCTGTGTCCCTCGCTGAGTCCCGCTGTGTCCATGATGTGTCCCCTGCTGTGTCCCGCTGTGTCCTCGCTGTGTCCCCTGCTGTGTCCCGCTGTGTCCCCTGCTGTGTCCCTCTGTGTCCCGCTGTGTCCCTGCTGTGACCCGCTGTGTTCCACTGTGTCCCCGCTGTGTCCCCGCTGTGTCCCGCTGTGCACCCCGCTGTGTCCAGCTTTGTCCCCGCTGTGTCTCGCTGTGTCCCACGCTTTGTCCCCCACTGTGTTCCGCTGTGTCCCCCGCTGTGTCCCGCTGTGTGCCCCGCTCTGTCCCACTGTGTCTCCGCAGGTTCACCGCTGTTTCCCGCTGTGTCCCGCTGTGTTCCGTGCTGTCCCGCTATGTCCCCCACTGTGTTCCTTTGTGTCCCCAGCTGTGTAACTCGCTGTGTAATGCTGTGTCCCCGCTGTATCGACGGTGTGTCCCGCTGGGTCCCGCTGGGTCCTTGCTGTGTTCCCTGTTGTGTCTCACTGTGTCCCCCGCTGTGTCCCGCTGTGTCCCCCGCTTTCTCCCGCTGTGTCCCCCGCTGTGTCTCATGCTTTGTGCCCGCTGTGTCCCACTGTGTCCCGCTGTGTCTCGCTGTGTCCCCCACTGTGTCCCTTTGTGTCCCCAGCTGTGTAACCCGCTGTGTAATGCTGTGTCCCCACTGTATAGACGCTGTGTCCCGCTGGGTCCCGCTGGGCTCTCGCTGTGTTCCCTGTTGTGTCCCGCTGTGTCCCCCGCTGTGTCCCCGCAGTGTCCCCTCTGTGTCCCCGCTATGGCCCGCTGTGTCCTCGCTGTGTCACCCACTGTCTACCGCTTTGTCCCCCGCTGTGTCGCACTGTGTCCTGCTGTGTCCTCGCTGTGTCCCCCTCTGTGTCCCGCTGTGTCCCCGCAGTGTCACTGCTGTGTTCAGCTGTGTCCTGCTCTGTCCCGTGGCGGCCCACTGTGTCCCAGCTGTGTCCCCCGCTGTGTCCCTTTGTTTCCTTCTGTGTCCCCCGCTGTGTCCGGTTGTGTCCCCCGCTGTGTACCCCGCTGTGTCCTGCTGTGTACCAAGCTGTGTCCCGCTGTGTCCCTCTGTTTCCCTCTGTGTCCCCCGCTGTTTCCGGTTGTGTCCCCCGCTGTGTACCCCGCTGTGTCCCGCTGTGTACCAAAGCTATGTCCCGCTGTGTCCCCCGCTGTGTCCCGCTGTGT
>NW_012313999.1:0-2159 GCF_000151885.1 Dipodomys ordii | reverse complement strand
GCGGGACATAGCTGGACACTGCGGAACACAGCGGGACACAGCAGTAGACACAGCGGGACACAGTGGGGGACAGAGGGTGGACACAGTGGGACACAGCGGGGGACAGAGTGAGGACACAGCGGGACAGATCGGTTGATATAGTGAGGATACAGCGGGACACATCGCGACACAGCGGGACACAGCGGAAACACAGCAGGGGACACAGTGGGCCACAGCGGGGGACACAGTGGAACACAGTGGGGGACACAGCGGGGGACACAGTGGGACACAGTGGGGTACACAGAGAGGACAGAGCGGGATCCAGCGGGACACAGCGTCAATACAGCAGGGACACAGCGGGAAACAGCGGGGTACACAGCTGGGGACACAACGGGACACAGTGGGGGACATAGCGGGACACAGCGGGACACAGCGGGACATAGCAGGACACTGCGGAACACAGCAGGACACAGCAGGGACACAGCAGGGGACACAGCGGGGATAAAGCGGGGGACACAGTGGGACACAGCGGGGAATACAGCGGAGGACACAGTGGGACACAGCGGGACACAGCGGGGGACACAGTGGGTCACAGCGGGACTCAGCGTGGGACACAGTGGGACAGAGCAGGGATACAGCATGGGACTCAGAGGGACTCAGCGGGACACAGCAGGGGACAGAGTGGGGACACAGTGGGATACAGCGGGGGACACAGCGAGGACACATCGGGGGACACAGTGGGACACAGCGGGCGAAAAAGCCGGGGACACAGCAGGACACAACAGGGAACACAGCGAGGACACAGCGGGACCCAGCGGAACACAGCGTCAATACAATGGGGACACAGCGTTACACAGCGGGGTACCCAGCTGGGGACACAAAGGAACACAGTGGGGGACACAGCGGGACACAGCGGGACACAGCGGGGACAAAGCGTGAGACAGAGTGGGGGACAGAGCGGGGGACAGAGCGGGAGACAGAGGCAGACAAAGCTAAGACACAGCGGGACACAGCGGGCGACACAGCAGGACACAGCGGGTGACACAGCGGGACACAGCAGGACACAGCGGGGGACACAGGGAGACACAGCAGGACACAGCAGGACACAGCGTGGGACAAAGCGGGAGACAGTGTGGGACACAGTGAGGACACAGCGGGACACAGCGGGGACACAGAGGGGACTCAGCAGGGGACACAACGGGGGACAAAGTGGGAGAGAGCGGGGGACACAGCAAGGACACAGCGGATCACAGCGGGGACACAGCGGGACACAGCGGGGGACACAGGGGACACTGCAGGGGCCACGGGGGACAAAGCGGGACACAGCGGGGGACACAGCGACGACAAAGCGGGACACAGCGGGATCACAACGGGACTCAGCACGGTCACAGCGGGACACAGCGGGACACAGCGGGACACAGCGAGACACAGCGGGACACAGCGGGGACACAGCAATAGACACAGCGGGACAAAGCAGGGGATACAGCGGGACACAGCGGGGAACAAAGGGAGGACACAGCGGGACCCAGCGGGACACAGCGTCGATAGAGCAGGGACACAGCGGGACACAGCGGGTTACACAGCTGGGGACACAACGGGACACAGCTGGAGACACAGTGAGGAAACAGCGGGACACAGCAGGACACAACGGGACACAGCTTGGGACACAGCGAGGAAACAGCGGGACAGAGCGGGACACAGCGGGGGACAATGCGGGAGACAGCGGGGGACACAGCAAGGACACAGGGGGACACAGCAGCGACACATAGGGGACTCAGCGGGGTACACAGCGGGGGACAAAGCGGGACATCATGAGACACAGTGTGACACAGCGGGACACAGCGGGGACATTCCGGGAACACAGTGGGACAAAGCGGGGGACACAGCAGGACACAGCGAGACACAGCGGGGACACAGCGGGGGACAGCGGAGACAGAGAGGGGACACAGCGGGACACAGCGGTGACACAGCTGGAAACAACGGAGTACACAGTGTGACACAGCGGGACACAGCGAGGACACTGCGGGTACATAGCGGGATACAGCGGGGTACACAGCGGGACACAGCGGGACACAGGTTGGGGCACAGCGGGGACACAGTGTGACACAGAGGGGACAATGCGGGAGACAGCGGGGGACATAGCGAGGGCACAGCAGGACACAGCGGGACACAGAGGGGGA
>NW_012313998.1:0-2159 GCF_000151885.1 Dipodomys ordii | reverse complement strand
TGTGTCCCGCTGTGTTTCCCTGCTGTCCCCCGCTGTGTCCCCTCTGTGTCCCGCTGTGTCCCGCTGTGTCCTTGCTGTGTCCCCGCTTTTTCCCGCTGTGTCCTGCTGTGTCCGGCTGTGTCCCTGCTGTCCACCGCTGTATATCCCTCTGTGTCCCGCTGTGTCCTTGCTGTGTCCTCCACTGTGTCCCCGCTGTGACATGATGTGTCCCTGCTGTGTGCCCCGCTGTGTCCCTTCTGTGTCCCTTTGTGTCCCGCTGTGTCCCGCTGTGTACCCCGCAGTGTCCTGCTGTGTCACCCGAAGTGTCCCGCTGTGTCCCGCTTTGTCCCTACTCTGTCCCGCTGTGTCCCTGCTGTGCCCCCTGCTGTGTCCCGCTGTGTCCCCGGCTGTGTCCCCCGCTGTGTCCCGCTCTTCCACGCTGAGTGCTGCTATGTCCTTGCTGTGTCCCCATTTGTGTCCCGCTGTGTCCTCGCTGGGTCCCCCGCTGTGTCCCGCTGTGTCCCCATGTGTCACGCTGTGTCTTCGCTGTGTTTCCCTCTGTGTCCCGCTGTGTCCTTGCTGTGTCCCCCACTGTGTCCCCACTGTGACCCGATGTGTCCCTGCTGTGTCCCCGGCTGTGTCCCGCAGTGTCCCCGGCTGTGTCCCCCGCTGTGTCCCGCTCTTTCCCGCTGTGTCCTTGCTGTGTCCCCATTTTTGTCACGCTGTGTCCTCTCTGTGTCCCCCGCTGTGTCCCGCTGTGTCCCCATGTGTCACGCTGTGTCCTCTCTGTGTATCGTTCAGTGTCCCGCTGTGTCCTCGCTGTGTCCCACACTGTGTCCCTGCTGTGACCCGCTGTGTCCCTGCTGTGTCCCTGCTGTGTCGCACTGTGTCCCGCTGTGTCCTGCTGTGTCCGCCTCTGTGTCTCCCACTCTGTCCCGCTGTGTCCCCGCTGTGTCCCCTGCTGTGTCCGGCTGGGTCCCCGGCTGTGTCCCGCTCTTTCTGGCTGTGTCCCGCTGTGTCCTTGCTGTGTCCCCATTTGTGTCCCGCTGTGTCCTCTCTGTGTCCCCCGCTGTGTCCCGCTGTGTCCACATGTGTCACGCTGTGTCCTCTCTGTGTATCCCTCTGTGTCCCGCTCTGTCCTCGCTGTGTCCCCCACTGTGTCCAGGCTGTGACCCGCGGTATCCCTGCTGTGTCCCCGATGTGTCCTGCTGTGTCCCGCTGTGTCCCCGATGTCCACCGCTGTGTCCCGTTGTGTCCCCGCTGTCCGAATGTGTGTCCCTGCTGTCCCCCGCTGTGTCCCCGCTGTGTCCCGCTGTGTCCTCGCTGTGTCCCCAGCTGTGTCCCGCTGTGTCCCCCGCTGTGTCCCCCACTGTGTCCCGCTGTGTCCCCCGCTGTGTCCCGCTGTGTCCCGCTGTGTCCCCGCTGTCCACCGGTGTGTCACCGCTCTCCCCCGCTCTATCCCACGCTGTGTCCCACTGTGTCCTCGCTGTGTCTCAATTTGTCCCTGCTGTGTCTCCGCTGTGTCCCGCTGTGTCCCTGGTGTGTCTTCGCTGTGTAACCGCTGAGTCCCTCTGTGTCCCCGCTGTGTCCCACTGTGTCCCCCGGTGTGTCCCCGCTGGTGTCCCCGCTGTGTCCTCCTGTGTCCCGCCATGTCCTCGCTCTGTCCTTCTGTATCCCGCTGTGTCCCCCGCTGTGTCACCCACTATTTCCCCGCTGTGACCCGCTGTGTCCATGCTATGTCCCCGCTGGGTCCCCGCTGGGTCCCACTGGATCCTGCTGTGTCCCCACTGTGTCCCCGCTGTGTCCCTCTGTGTCCCTGGTGTGTCCTCGCTGTGTAACTGCTATGTCTCTCTGTCCCCGCTGTGTCCCACTCTGTCCCGCAGTGTCCCCCTATGTCCCCTCTGTGTCCTCGCTGTATCCCCTGCTGTGTCCCACTGTGTCCCCTGCTGTGTCCCCGCTGTGTCCCCACTGTGTCCTAACTGTGTCCCGCTGTGTCCCCGTTTTTTCCCGGTTTGTCCCCACTGTCCCCCGCTGTGTCCCTCACTGTGTATCTCTGTGTCCCGCTCTGTCCTCGCTTTGTCCCTGCTATGTCCCGCTGTGTCACAGCTGAGTCCTTGCTTTGTTCCATTCTCTCCCGCTGTGTGAAGCTCTGTGTCCTCCGATGTGTCCCCCGCTGTGTC
>NW_012313997.1:0-2159 GCF_000151885.1 Dipodomys ordii | reverse complement strand
TCAGTGAGCAGAAGAGATGCAGAAGCAGAAAGAGAAGCAGAAATAGAAGGAGAAGAAGAAGGAGAAGTTGGAGAATAAGAAGAAGCAGAAGCAGAAGAAGGAGAAGGAGAAGCAGAAGGAGAAGGACAAGCAGGAGAAGCAGAAGAAAGCAGAAAGCGGGAGAAGCAGAAGAAGAAGAAGAAACAGAAGAAGGAGAAGGAACAGAAGGAGAAGCAGAAGCAGAAGGAGAAGCAGAAAGAGAAACAGAAGCAGAAGAAGCAGTAGCAGGAGAAGCAGAAGCAGAAGAAACGAAGAAGCCCAAGAAGGAAAAGGAGAACCTGAAGCAGAAGGACAAGCAGAAGCAGCAGAAGCTGGAAAAGCAGAAGCAGAAGATACAGAAGAAGCAGAAGCAGAACGAGAAGCAGAAGAATAAGAAGGAGAAAGAGAAGGATTAGGAGTAGGAGGAGCAGAAGCAGAATAAGAAGCAGAAAGAGAAGCAGAAGGAGAAGCAGAAGGAGGAACAGAAGCAGAAGCAGGAGAAGCAGAAGCAGGAGCAGAAAGAGAAGCACAAGAAGGAGGAATTGAAGGAGAAAGAGAATGAGACGGAGAAGCAGAAGGAGAAGTAGGAGAAGCAGAAGAAGAAGAAGCAGGAGAAGCAGAAACAGAAGAAACAGAAAAAGCAGAAGAAGCAGAAGAAGAAGCAGCATGAGAAGCAGAAGAAGAAGAAGAAGGAGAAGGAGAAAGAGAAGGATTAGGAGTAGGAGAAACAGAAGGATAAGCAGAAGCAGAAAGAGAAGGAGAAGGAGAAGCAGGAGAAGCAGAAGAAGCAGAAGCAGGAGAAGCAGAAGCAGAATGAAAAGCAGAAGAAGTAGAAATTGAAACAGAAGAAGATGCAGGAGGAGAAGCAGAAGCAGAAGTAGAAGCAGAAAAAGGAGAAGCAGAAGGAGAAGCATAAGGAGAAACAGAAGGAGAAGCAGGAGAAGCAGAAGCAGGAGAAGCAGAATCAAAAGAAATAGAAGAAGGATAAGAAGCAGAAGCAGAAAGAGAAGCAGAAACAGAAGGAGAAGCAGAAATAGAAGCAGAAGAAGCAGAAGCAGAACCTGAAGAAGAAGGAGAAGCAGGAGAAGCAGAAGAAGCAGAATCTGGAGAAGAAGGAGAACCAGAAGGAGAAGCAGAAGCAGAAAGAGAAGCAAAAGCAGAAGGAGAAGCAGAAAGAGAAGCAGAAGAAACAGAAGAAGCAGTAGCAGAAGAAGCTGAAGATGCAGAAGCAGATAGAGAAGCAGAAGGAATAGAAGAATAACGACAAGGAGAAACAGAAGGAGAAGAAGAATGAGAAGCAGGAAAAACAGAAGAAGCAGAAACAGACGGAGAAGCAGAAGAAGGAGAAGCAGAAGCAGAAGAGGAAGCAGAAGGAAAAGCACAAGCAGAAGGAGATGCAGAAGGAGTAGCAGGAGAAGCAGAAGAAGCAGAAGCAGAAGGAGAAGAAGAAGGAGAAGAAGCAGAATCAGAAGAAGCAGAAGGAGAAGTAGAACGAGAAGCCGAAGAAGAGAAGCAGAACGAGAAGCAGAAGAAGCAGAGCGGGAGAAGCAGAAGAAGAAGAAACAGAAGAAATAGAAGGAGCAGAAGCAGAAGGAGGAGCAGAAGCAGAAGGAGAAGCAGAAAGAGAAGCAGGAAAAGCAGAAGAAGCAGAAGCAGGAGAAGCAGAAGCAGAAGAAACAGGAGAAGGACAAGAAGCAGAAGCAGAAGCAGAAGGAGAAGCAGAAAAAGAAGCACAAGAAGCAGAAGACGCAGGAAAAGCAGAAGCAGCAGAAAGAGAGGAATAATAATAATAATAATAATAATAATAATAATAAGAAGAAGAAGAAGAAGAAGAAGAAGAAGAAGAAGAAGAAGAAGAAGAAGAAGAAGAAGAAGAAGAAGAAGAAGGAGGAGGAGGAGGAGGAGGAGGAGAAGAAGAAGAAGAAGAAGAAGAAGAAGAAGAAGAAGAAGAAGAAGAAGAAGAAGAAGAAGAAGAAGAAGAAGAAGAAGAAGAAGAAAAGAAGAAGAAGAAGACGAGAAGAAGGAGAAGGAGAAGGAGAAGGAGAAGAAGACGAGAAGGAGAAGCAGTAGAAGCAGAGAGCAGAGCAGGAGAAGCAGAGCAGAGAAAGATAAGCATAGAGCAGATTCAGAGGGAGAGCAGA
>NW_012313996.1:0-2159 GCF_000151885.1 Dipodomys ordii | reverse complement strand
TCTGCTTCTCCTTCTGCTTTTGCTTCTCTTTCTGCTTCTGCTTTTCCTTCTGGTTCTCCTTCTTCTTCTCCAGATTCTGCTTCTTCTGCTTCTCCTGCTTCTCCTTCTGCTTTAGGTTCTGCTTTTGCTTTTTCGGCTTCTTCTGCTTCTATTTCTGCTTCTCCTTCTGTTTCTGCTTCTCTTTCTGCTTCTGCTTCTTCTCCTTCTTCTATTTCTTCTGATTCTGCTTCTCCTGCTTCTGCTTCTCCTTCTGTTTCTCTTTATGCTTCTCCTTCTGCTTCTCCTTCTTCTGCTTCTACTACTGCTTCTGCTTCTCCTTCTGCATCTTCTTCTGTTTCAATTTCTCCTTCTTCTGCTTTTCATTCTGCTTCTGCTTCTCCTGCTTCTGCTTCTTCTGCTTCTCCTGCTTCTCCTTCTCATTCTCCTTCTTTTTCTGATTCTGCTTATCCTTCCGTTTCTCCTACTCCTAATCCTTCTCTTTCTCCTTCTCCTTCTTCTTCTTCTTCTTCTTCTGCTTCTCCTGCTGCTTCTTCTTCTGCTTCTTCTGGTTTTTCTGTTTCTTCTTCTTCTGCTTCAGCTTCTGCTTCTTCTGCTTCTCCTTTTGCTTCTGTTTCTCCGTCTGCTTCTGCTTCTGCTCTTCTCCTTCTTCTGTTTCTTCTGCTTCTGCTTTTCCTGCTTCTCCTTCTTCTGCTTCTCCTACTTCTCCTTCTGCTTCTCCGTCTCATTCTCCTTCTCCTTCAATTTCTCCTTCTTGTGCTTCTCATTCTGCTTCTGCTTCTGCTTCTCCTACTTCTGCTTCTTCTGTTTCTCCTTCTGCTTCTCCTTCTGCTTCTCCTTCTGCTTCTGATTCTCCTTCTGCTCCTCCTACTCCTAATTTTTCTCTTTCTCCTTCTTCTTCTTCTGCTTCTCGTTCTGCTTCTGCTTCTTCTCCTTGTTCTGTTTCTTCTGCTTCTGCTTTTCCAGCTTCTGCTGCTTCTGCTTGTCCTTCTGCATCAGGTTCTCCTTCTGCTTCTTGGGCTTCTTCTGTTTCTTCTGCTTCTCTTGCTTCTGCTTCTCCTGCTTCTCCTACTTCTCCTGCTGCTTCTCCTTCTGCGTCTCTTTCTGCTTCTGCTTATCCTTTTGCTTCTCCTACTCCTAATCCTTCTCTTTCGCCTTCTCCTTCTTCTTCTTCTGCTTCTCCTGGTGCTTCTGCTTCTGCTTATTCTACTATTTCTGTTTCTTCTGCTTCTGCTTTAGATTGTGCTTCTTCTGTTTCTCCTGCTTCAGATTCTGCTTCGGCTTCTTCGGCTTCTCCTGTTTCTTCTGGTTCTGTTTCTCCTGCTTCTTCTGCTTCTCCTGCTTCTCTTTCTGCTTCTGCTTCTGCTTCTGCTTCTCCTTCTGTTTCTGCTTCTGCTCTTCTCCTTCTTCTGTTTCTTTTGCTTCTGTTTCTTCTGCTTCTTCTTCTTCTGTTTCTTCTGACTCTACTTCTGCTTCTCCTTCTTCTTCTCTTTCTGCTTCTTCTGATTCTCCTGCTTCTCCTTCTTGTTCTCCTTCTGTTTCTGCTTCTGTTTCTGCTTCTGCTTCTCCTTCTGCTGCTCCTTCTCCTTCTCCTTCTTCTGCTTCTCTCAATGCTTCTGCTTCTGCTTCTTTTGCTTATTCTTTTTCTTCTGCTTCAGCTTCTCCTGCTTCTGCTTCTTCTCCTTCTACTGCTTCTCCTTATACTTTTCCTTATGCTTCTCCTTATGCTTCTCCTTATGCTGCTGCTGCTTCTACTTCTTCTTCGTCTTCTTCTGCTTCTCTTTCTTCTGCTTCTGCTTTTCCTGCTTCTTCTGCTTCTACTGCTTCTCTTTCTGCTTCTTGTCCTTCTCCTGTTTCTTCTCCTTCTGCTTCTCCTGCTTCTGCTTCTTCTGCTTTTCCTGCTTCTCTTTCTGCTTCTCCTTCTGCTTCTGCTCCTTCTCCATCATCTGTTTCTTCTTCATCTGCTTCTCCCGCTTGTGCTTCTTCTACTTCTCGATCAGCTTCTCTTCATCGGCTTCACTTTCTAATTCTGCTTCTAGCTTCTTCTGATTCTGATTCTTCACCTTCTTCTCCTTCTGCTTCTGCGTCTTACTGCATATTCCTGCATCTCCTTCTGCATCTCCTTCTGCTTGTGCATTTCCTTCTGCTTCATCTTCTGCTCC
>NW_012313995.1:0-2159 GCF_000151885.1 Dipodomys ordii | reverse complement strand
CTCTGTCCCTGCTGTGTCCCGCTGTGTCCTGCTGTGTCCTCGCTGTGTCCCCCGCTGTGTCCCGCTGTGTCCTCGCTGGGTCCTCCCTTGTGTCCCGCTGTGTCCCCCGCTGTGTCCCGCTGTGTCCTCGCTGGGTACCCCGCTGTGTCCCGCTGTGTCCTCGCTGGGTCCCCCGCTGTGTCCTCCCTGTGTCCCCCGCTGTGTCCCGCTGTGTCTTCGCTCGGTCCCCCGCTGTGTCCCGCTGTGTCCCGCTCTGTCCTTGCTGTGTCCCGCTGTGTCCTGCTGTGTCCTCGATGTGTCCCCCGCTGTCTCCCGCTCTGTCCCCCGCTTTGTCTCACGATTTGTCCTCGATGTGTCCCACTGTGTCCCGCTGTGTCCCGCTGTGCCCCCACTGTGTCCCGTTATGTCCACATATGTGTACCACGCTGTGTAACGCTGTATCCCCGCTGTATCGACGCTGTGTCCCGCTGTGTCCTCGCTATGTTCCCCACTGTGTCCCGCTGTGTCCCGCTCTGTCCCTGCTGTGTGCCGCTGTGCCCTGCTGTGTCCTCCCTGTGTCCCCCGCTGTCTCCTGCTCTGTCCCCCGCTGTATCTCACGATTTGTCTTCGCTTTGTCCCACTGTGTCCCGCTGTGTCCCGCTGTGCCCCCACTGTGTCCCCTTGTGTCCACAGATGTGTACCACACTGTATAACGCTGTATCCCCGCTGTATCGACGCTGTGTCCCGCTGAGTCCCGCTGTGTCCTCGCTGTGTTCCCTGCTGTGTCCCACAGTGTCCCCCTCTGTTTTCTTGTCTGTGTCCCCCGCTGTGTCCTGCTGTGTCCTCGCTGGGCCACCTGCTGTTTTCCCGCTGTGTCCCAATGTATCCTCGCTGTGTCCCCCGCTGTGTCCCGCTGTGTCCCGCTGTGTCCCTCTGTGGCCCCTGCTGTATCCCCTGCTCTGTCCCACTGTGTCCCTGCTGTGTCCCTACTGTGTCCCCGCTGTGTCCCGCTGTATTCCGCTGTGTCCCCCGCTGTGTCCCGCTTTGTCCCCCCTGTGTCCCCCGCTGTGTCCCTCTCTGTCCCCTGCTGTGTCTCCGCTGTTTCCCGCTGTGTCCCGCTGTGATCCTGCTGAGTCCCGCTGTGTCACCGCTGTGTCCCGCTGTGTCCTCGCTGTGTCCCCTGCTGTGTCCTGCTCTGTTCCCTGCTGTGTCTCCCACTTTGTCCCCATTGTGCTCCGCTGTGTCCCGCTGTGTCCTGATGTGTCCCGCTATGTCCCCCACTGTGTCCCGTTGTGTCCCAGCTGTGTACCCCGCTGTGTCCTGCTGTGTCCCCGCTGTATCGATGCTGTGTCCCGCTGGGTCCCGCTGTGTCCTCTCTGTGTACCCCGCTGTGTCCCACTGTGTCCCCCTCTGTGTCCCTCGCTGTGTCCCGCTGTGTCCTCCCTGTGTCCCCTGCTGTGTCCTGCTGTGTCCCCCGCTGTGTCCCGCTGTGTCCCCTGCTGTGTCACACGCTGTGTCCCTGTTGTGCCCCGCTGTGTCCCGCTGTGTCCCGCTGTGTCCTGCTGTGTCCCCTGCTGAGTCCCGCTGTGTACCCACTGTGTCCCAATGTGTCCTCGCTGTGTCCCCTGCTGTGTCCCGCTGTGTCCTCGCTGTGTGCCCCGCTGTGTCCCGCTGTGTCCCGCTGTGTCCTGCTGTGTCCCGCTGTGTCCCCCGCTTTGTCCCCGCTGTGTCCCGCTGTGTCCTCACTGTGTCCCCCGTGTGTCCCGCTGTGTACCCCGCTGTGTCCCTCTGTGTCCCGCTCTGTCCCCACTGTGTCCCGATGTGTCCCGCTGTGTCCCCGCTGTGTGCCCGCTGTGTCCTGCTGTGTACCCCACTGTGTCCAGCGGTGTCACCGCTGTGTCCCGCTCTGTCCTTTATCTGTCCCCCGCTGTCACCTGCTCTGTCCCCCGCTGTGTCCCGCTGTGTCCCACTATGTCTCCTGCTTTGTGCCGCTGTTTCCCCACAGTGTCCCCGCTGTGTCCTGTTGTGTCACATTGTGTCCCGTGGTGTTCCACTTTGTCCCCTCCTGTGTCCCCCGCTGAGTGCCGCTTTGTCCCCGTTGTGTCCCGCTGTGTCCCCCGCTCTGTCCCCTGCTGTGTTCCGCTGTGTCCACCTCTGTGTCCCGCTGTGTCCTGCTGTGT
>NW_012313994.1:0-2159 GCF_000151885.1 Dipodomys ordii | reverse complement strand
GGTCTGAGTGCTCTATGTTGGCGTTTACAACCTGAGATCTCTATAAGACTTTTCAACCCTCCCAGTGGTAAGGAGAAAAACGGAACCTGTGATTGTAGACAGGATGAGACACTTTCTGTCTTGCTATTACGACACAGCAAGGACACAGCAGGACACAGCGGGAAAGAGCGGGACACAGCGGGGGACACAGCCTGGGACACAGCAGGGACCCATCGGGTCACAGCGGGGACACAGTGGGGGACACAGCAAGGACACAGCGGGACAAAGAGTGATACACAGCGAGGACACAGCGTGACACATGGGGACACAGCGGGACACAGCGGGGGACCAGGCGAGGACACAGCGGGACACAAATGGGGACACAGCAAGGACAAAGCAGGACAAAGCGTGAAAGAGCGGGACACAGCGGGGGACACAGCCGGGGACACAGCGGGACACAGCAGGGGACACAGCGGGGACACAGCGGGACACAGTGGGGACACAGCGGGACACAACGGGACACATCGGGCGACACAGCAGGACACTGCGGGGTACAAAGCGGGACACAGCGGGACACAAAGGGACACAGCAGGGACACAGCGGGGGACACAGCGGAACACAAAGGGGGACACAGCGTTACACAACGGGGACACAGCGGGACACAGCGGGGAATCAGCAGGGGACACAGCAGACACAGAGGGGAACAAAGGGGGCACACAGCGGGACACAGTGGGACACAGTCGCGGTAGAGAGCGGGACACAGCGGGGACAGAGCAGGTGCACAGTGGGAAACATCGGGACACAGCGGGGGACAAAGCGGGACACACCGGCATACAGCGGGACACATTGGGGGACACAGCAGGGGACACAGAGCCGCACACAGCGGGAGAGAGTGGAACACAGCAGGGACACAGCGAGGACACAGCGGCACATCGCGGGGACAAAGCGAGGACAGAGTGGGACACAGAGGTACACAGCGAGGGACACAGCGGGGGACAGTGGTGACAAACCGGGCAACAAAGGGGACACAACGGGACACAGATGGGACACAGCGAAGACACAGCGGGACACACCGGGGACACAGCGAGTACACAGCGGGACACAGCCGGACACAGCAGGACACAGAGGGGAACACAGCGGGGGACACAGCGGGACAGAGCGGGACACAGCGGGGTACACAGTGGGACACATCGGGGATACAGCAGGGACACAGCGGGACACAGCGGGGGACAGAGCAGGATATAGCGGGGGACACAGCGGGAC
Organism: Dipodomys ordii; assembly: GCF_000151885.1. Taxonomy (NCBI): domain Eukaryota; kingdom Metazoa; phylum Chordata; class Mammalia; order Rodentia; family Heteromyidae; genus Dipodomys; species Dipodomys ordii. The sequence continues at coordinate 917 of NW_012313994.1, read as the reverse complement.
ACAGCGGGGACACAGCGGGACAGAGCGGGGAACACAGCGGGATATAGCAGGGGACACAACGAGGACAAAGAGGGACACAGATGCAAACAGCAGGGGACACAGCAAGGCCACAGCGGGACATAGCGGGGGACACAGCAGGGGACAGCGGGGACACACATGCAGACAGCGGGGACACAACGGGACACAGCGGGGGACATCGGGGACACAGCGGGTCACAGCGGGGACACATTGTGGGACACAGCGAGGACACAACGGGGCACAGAGTGATACACAGAGAGGACACAGCGTGACACATGGGGACACAGCGCGACACAGCGGGGGACACAGAGAGGACACAGCGGGACACAAATGGAGACACAGCAAGGACACAGCGGGACACAGCGGGAAAGAGCGGGACACACCGGTGGACAACGGGGACACAGCAGGACAGCGCGGGGGTCACAGTGGAAAACGGCGGGGACACAGAGAGACACAGCAGGACACATCGGAACACAGCGGGACACAGCGGGGACACAGAGGGGGACAGAGGGGACACACCGGTGGACAACGGGGACACAGCAGGACAGTGCGGGGGTCACAAAGGGAAACAGCAGAGACACAGGTGGACACAGGGGGCGACACAGAGGGACACAGCGGGACACAGCGGGACACAGCGGGACACAGCGGGACACAGCGGGGACAAAGCGGGGGACACAGTTGGGGACACAGCGGTAAACAGCGGGGGACACAGCGGGACTCAGCTGGGGACACATCAAAGGACACAGCGGGTGACACAGCGGGGAAAACAGCGGGAAACAGCGGGGGACACAGCGAGGACACAGAAGGACACAGCGGGAGACACAGCAGGACACAGCGGTGTACACAGAGGAAGACACAGCGGTAAACATTTAGACACAGAGGGGACACAGCAGGACACA
>NW_012313993.1:0-2159 GCF_000151885.1 Dipodomys ordii | reverse complement strand
CATAAGAAGCAGAATCATAGGAAGAAGCAGTAGGAACAGGAGATGGAGAAGCAGAAGGAGAATCAGAAGGAGAAGAAGGAGAAGCAGAAGCAGAAGAAGTAGCAGAATGAGAAGCAGAAGAAGATGCAGAAGGAGAAGCAGGAGAAGCAGTAGAAGCAGAAGCAGAAGGAGAAGCAGAAGTAGGAGAAAAAGAAGGAGAAGGAAGGGCAGCAGAAGCAATAGGAGAAGCAGAAGGAGAAGCAGAACCAGAATGAGAAGCAGAAAGAGAAGCAAAAGAAGCAGAAGAAGCAGGAAAAGCAGAAGCAGAAGAAAGAGAAGAAGCAGCAGCAGCAGCAGCAGCAGCAGCAGCAGCAGCAGAAGAAGAAGAAGAAGAAGAAGAAGAAGAAGAAGAAGAAGAAGAAGAAAAAGAAGACAAAGAAGAAGAAGAAGAAGAAGAAGCATAAATAGAAGCATAAGGAGAAGCAGTAGAAGCAGAAGAAGCAGAAGCAGGAGAAGCAGAAGCAGAAGAAAAAGAATAAGCAAAAGAAGCAGAAACAGAAGCAGTGGGAGAAGCAGAAGAAAGAGAAGGAGAAGGAGCAGCAGAAGGAGAAGTTGAAGCAGAAAGAGAAGCAGAAACAGAAGGAGAAAAAGAACGAGAAACAGGAGAATCAGAAGAAGCAGAAGTAGAAGCAGAAAGAGGAGAAGAAGGAGAAGCAGAAGTAGAATCAGAAGAAACAGAAGAAGAAGAAGCAGAAGAAACATAAGCAAAAGAAACAGAAGAAGGAGAAGAGCAGAAGAAGAAGCAGAAGGAGAAACAGAAGCAGAAGGAGAAGCAGAAAGAGAAGCAGGAGAAGCAGAAGAAGCAGGAGAAGCAGAAGCAGAAGAAACAGGAGAAGCCGAAGAAGCAGAAGCAGAATCTGAAGCAGGAGAAACAGAAGAAGCACAATATGAAGCCGAAGCAGAAGAAACAGAAATAGTACAATAAGCAGAAGCAGCAGGAGAAGCAGAAGAAGAAGACGGAGAAGGCGAGAGAGAAGGAGTAGGAGTAGGAGAAGCAAAAGGATAAGCAGAAGCAGAAAGAGAAGCAGAAGGAGAAGCAGCACGAGAAGTAGGAGAAGCAGGAGAAGCAGAAGCAGGAGAAGCAGAAGAAACAGAAGACGCAGAAGCAGAATGAGCAGCAGAAGGAGAAATTGAAGCAGAAGCAGAAGGAGAAGCAGAAGCAGAAGGAGAAGCATAAGAAGGAGAAGGAGAAGCAGAAAGAGAAGCAGAAAGAGAAGCAGAACGAGAAGCATGAGAAGCAGAAGCAGGAAAAGCAGAAGCAGAAGAAACAGAAGAAGGAGAAGAAGCAGAAGCAGAAGGAGAAGCAGAAGCAGAAAGAAAAGTAGAAAGAGAAGCAGGAGAAGCAGAAGAAGCAGCAGCAGGAGAAGCAGAAGCAGAAGAAGCCGAAGAAGCAGAAGCAGAACCTGAAGCAGAAGGAGAAGCAGGAGAAGCAGAATCTGGAGAAGCAGGAGAAGCAGAAGCAGAAAGAGAAGCAAAAGCAGAATGCGAAGCAAAAGAAACAGAAGAAGCAGAGGCAGTAGCAGAAGAAGCAGAAGATGCAGAAGCAGAAGCAGATGGAAAAGCAGAAGAACGAAAAGTTGAAGGAGAAACAGAAGGAGAAACAGAAAGAGAAGCAGAAGAAGGAGCAGGAGAAGGAAAAGCAGCAGGAGAAGCAGAAAGAGCAGCAGAAGGAGAAGCAGGAGATGCAGAAACAGGAGAAGCAAAAGCAGTTGATACAGGAGAAGGACAAGAAGCAGAAGCAGAAGGAGAAGCAGAAACAGAAGGAGAAGCAGAAAGAGAAGGAGGGGAAGCAGAAGAACCAGAAGCAGGAGAAGCAGAAGCATAAGAATCCGAAGAAGAAGAAGCCGAACCTGAAGCAGAAAGAGAAGCAGGGGAAGCAGAAGAAGCAGAATATGGAGAAGCAGAATGAGAAGCTGAAGGAGAAGCAGAAGCGGAAATTGAACCAAAAGCAGAAGTAGAAGCAGAAGAAACAGAAGAAGCAGTAGCAGTTGCAGCAGAAGCAGATGGAGAAGCAGACGGAAAAGCAGAAGAACGAGAAAAAGAATGAGAAACAGAAGCAGAAGCAGAATGGAGAATCAGAACGAGAAGCAGAAGAAGCAGAAGTAGAAGCAGAAACAGAA
>NW_012313992.1:0-2159 GCF_000151885.1 Dipodomys ordii | reverse complement strand
CAGGAGAAGCAGAAGCAGAAGAAGCAGAAGCAGAACCTGAAGCAGAAGGAGAATGCAGGAGAAGCAGAAGAAGCAGAATCTGGAGAAACAGAAGGAGAAGCAGAAGCAGAAAGAGAAGCAAAAGCAGAAGGAGAAGCAGAAGGGGAAGCAGAAGAAACACAAGAAGCAGAGGCAGTAGCAGAAAAAGCAGAAGATGCAGAAGCAGAAGGAGAAGCAGAAGGAAAAGCAGAAGAACGAGAAGGAGAAGGAGTAGGAGAAAAAGAAGGAGAAGCAGAAAGAGAAGCAGAAGAAGGAGCAGGAGAAGGAAAAGCAGCAGGAGAAGCAGAAAGAGCAGCAGAAGGAGAAGCAGGAGATGCAGAAACTTGAGAAGCAGAAGCAGAAGAAACACAAGAAGGACAAGAAGCAGAAGCAGAAGGAGAAGCAGAAGTAGAATAAGCAGAAGCAGAAGCACCAGGACAAGTAGAGGAACAAGAAGGAGAAGGCGAAAGAGAAGGATTAGGAGTAGGAGAAGCAAAAGGATAAGCAGAAGCAGAAAGAGACGCAGAAGGAGAAGCAGCACGAGATGTAGGAGAAGCAGGAGAAGCAGAAGCAAGAGAAGCAGAAGAAACAGAAGACGCAGAAGCAGAATGAGAAGCAGAAGGAGAAATTGAAGCAGAAGGAGAAGAAGAAGCAGAAGGAGAAGCAGAAGAAAGAGAAGGAGAAGTAGAAGCAGAAAGAGAAGCAGAAAGAGCAGCACAACGAGAAGCTCAACGAGAAGCAGGAGAAGCAGAAGCAGGAGAAGCAGAAGCAGAAGAAACTTAAGAAGGAGAAGAAGCAGAAGCAGAAGGAGAAGCAGAAACAGAAGGAAAAGCAGAAATAGAAGCAGGAGCAGCAGCAGAAGCAGCAGCAGGAGAAGCAGAAGCAGAAGAAGCCGAAGAAGCAGAAGCAGAACCTGAAGCATAAGGAGATACAGGAGAAGCAGAAGAAGAAGAATCTGGAGAAGCAGAAGGAGAAGCAGAAGCAGAAAGAGAAGCAAAAGCAGAAGGAGAAGCAGAAGGAGAAGCAGAAGAAACAGAAGAAGCAGAGGCAGTAGCAGAAGATGCAGAAGCAGAAGAAGCAGAAGCAGTAGTAGAAGCAGAAGAAGGAGAAGCAGAAGGAGAAGCATAAAGAGAAACAGAAGGAGAAGCAGGAGAAGCAGAAGCAGGAGAACCAGAATCAGAAGAAATAGGAGAAGGAGAAGAAGCAGAAGCAGAAAGAGAAGCAGAAACAGAAGGAGAAGCAGAAATAGAAGCAGAAGGAGCCGAAGAAGCAAAAGCAGAACCTAAAGCAGAAGGAGAAGCAGAAGAAGCAGAATCTGGAGAAGAAGAAGGAGAACCAGAAGGAGAAGCAGAAGCAGAAAGAGAAGCAAAAGCAGAAGGAGAAGCAGAAGAAACAGAAGAAGCAGAATCAGTAGCAGAAGAAGCTGAAGATGCAGAAGCAGAAAGAGAAGCAGAAGGAATAGCAGAAGAACGAGAAGGAGAAATAGAAGGAGAAGCAGAAGGAGAAGCAGGAAAAGCAGAAGAAACAGAATCAGACGGAGAAGCAGAAGAAGGAGAAGGAGAAGCCGGAGCAGAAGAAGAAGCAGAAGGAAAAGCACAAGCAGAAGGAGATGCAGAAGGAGAAGCAGGAAATGCAGAAGACGCAGAAGCAGAAGGAGAAGAAGAAGGAGAAGAATCAGAATCAGAAGAAGCAGAAGCAGAAATAGAAAGAGAAGCCGACGAAGTGAAGCAGAACACGAAGCAGGAGAAGCAGAAGAAGCACAAGCGGGAGAAGCAGAAGAAGAAGAAACAGAAGAAGCAGAAGGAGTAGAACCAGAAGGAGAAGCAGAAGGAGAAGCAGAAAGAGAAGCAGGAAAAGCAGAAGAAGCAGAAGCAGGAGAAGCAGAAGGAGAAGAAACAGGAGAAGGACAAGAAGCAGAAAGAGAAGCAGTAGAAGCAGAAGAGGCAGGAAAAGCAGAAGCAGAAAAAAGAGAAGAAGAAGAAGACGAAGAAGAAGAAGAAAAAGAAGCAGCAGCATAAGGAGAAGCATAAGGAGAAGTATAAGGAGAAGCAGTAGAAGGAGAAGAAGCAGAAGCAGGAGAAGCTGAAGCAGAAGAAAAAGAATAAGCAAAAGAAGCAGAAGCAGAAGCAGTGAGAGAAGCA
>NW_012313991.1:0-2159 GCF_000151885.1 Dipodomys ordii | reverse complement strand
GCAGAACCTGAAGCAGAAGGAGAAGCAGAAGAAACAGAAGAAGCAGAGGCAGTAGCAGAAGAAGCAGAAGATGCAGAAGCAGAAGGAGAAGCAGAAGGAAAAGCAGAAGAACGAGAAGGAGAAGTAGAAGGAGAAACAGAAGGAGAAGCAGAAAGAGAAGCAGAAGAAGGAGCAGGAGAAGGAAAAGCAGCAGGAGAAGCAGAAAGAGCAGCAGAAGGAGAAGCAGGAGATGCAGAAACAGGAGAAGCAGAAGCAGAAGAAACAGGAGAAGGACAAGAAGCAGAAGCTGAAGGTGAAGCAGAAACAGAAGGAGAAGCAGAAAGAGAAGGAGGGGAAGCAGAAGAAGCAGAAGCAGGAGAAGCAGAAGCATAAGAATACGAAGAAGCAGAAGCAGAACCTGAAGCAGAAGGAGAAGCAGGAGAAGAAGAAGAAGCAGAATCTGGAGAAGCAGAAGAAGCAGAAGGAGAAGCGAAGGAGAAGCAGAAGCAGAAGAAGAAGCATAAGTACAAGCACAAGCAGAAGAAGATGCAGAAGGAGAAGCAGGAGAAGCAGAAGAAGCAGATGCAGAAGAAGAAATAAAAGTAGGAGAAGGAGAAGGAAGAGCAGCAGAAGCAATAGGAGAAGCAGAAGGAGAAGCAGAAGCAGAATGAGAAGCAGAGAGAGAAGCAGTAGAAGCAGAAGAAGCAGGAAAAGCAGAAGCAGCAGAAAGAGAAGAAGAAGAAGAAGAAGAAGAAGAAGAAGAAGAAGAAGAAGAAGAAGAAGAAGAAGAAGAAGAAGAAGAAGAAGAAGAAGAAGAAGAAGAAGAAGAAGAAGAAGAAGAAGAAGGAGAAGGAGAAGGAGAAGGAGAAGCAGTAGAAGCAGAAGAAGCAGAAGCAGGAGAAGCAGAAGCAGAAGAAAAAGAATAAGCATAAGAAGCAGAATCAGAGGGAGAAGCAGAAGAAGGAGAAGCAGAAGCAGAAGAAGCAGCAGAAGGAGAAGCAGAATCAGAAGAAGATGCAGAAGGAGAAGCAGGAGAAGCAGAAGAAGGAGAAGGAGAAGGCGAAAGAGAAGGATTAGGAGTAGGAGAAGTAAAAGGATAAGCAGAAGCAGATAGAGACGCAGAATGAGAAGCAGCACGAGAAGTAGGAGAAGCAGGAGAAGCAGAAGCAGGAGAAGCCGAAGAAACAGAAGACGCAGAAGCAGAATGAGAAGCAGAAGGAGAAATTGAAGCAGAAGCACAAGGAGAATCAGAAGCCGAAGGAGAAGCAGAAGAAGGAGAAGGAGAAGCAGAAAGAGAAGCAGAAAGAGAAGCACAACGAGAAGCAGGAGAAGCAGAAGCAGGAGAAGCAGAAGCAGAAGAAACATAGGAAGGAGAAGAAGCAGAAGAAGAAGGAGAAGCAAAAACAGTAGGAAAAGCAGAAAGGGAAGCAGGAGAAGCTGAAGAAGCAGCAGCAGGAGAAGCAGAAGCAGAAGAAGCAGAAGCAGAACCTGAAGCAGAAGGAGAACAGGAGAAGCAGAAGAAGCAGAAGCAGGACGAGAAGCAGGAAAAGCAGAAGAAGCAGAAGCAAAAGGAGAAGCAAAAGAAAGAGAAGCAGAAGCATAAGGACAATCACAAGCAGAAGGAGATGCAGAAGGAGAAGCAGAAGAAGCAGAAGCAGAAGAAGAAATAGAAGTAGGAGAAGGAGAAGGAGGAGCAGCAGAAGCAGTAGGAGAAGCAGAAGGAGAAGCAGAAGAAGAATGAGAAGCAGAAGGAGAAGCAGTAGAAGCAGAAGAAGCAGGAGAAGCAGAAGCAGAAGAAGGAGAAGAAGAAGAAGAAGAAGAAGAAGAAGAAGAAGAAGAAGAAGAAGAAGAAGAAGAAGAAGAAGAAGAAGAAGAAGAAGAAGAAGAAGAAGGAGAAGAAGAAGAAGAAGAAGAAGGAGCAGAAGCATAAGGAGAAGCAGTAGAAGCAGAAGAAGCAGAAGCAGGAGAAGCAGAAGCAGAAGCAGAAGAAAAGTAATAAGCATAAGAAGCAGAATCATTGGAAGAAGGAGAAGGAGCAACAGAAAGAGAAGCAGAAGGAGAATCAGAAGGAGAAGCAGAAGAAGGAGAAGAAGACGCAGAAGAAGCAGCAGAAGGAGAAGCAGAAGCAGCAGAAGATGCAGAAGGAGAAGCAGGAGAAGCAGAAGAAGCAGAAGCAGAAG
>NW_012313990.1:0-2159 GCF_000151885.1 Dipodomys ordii | reverse complement strand
GCAGAAGGAGAAGCAGAAAGAGAAGCAGGTAAAGCAGAAGAAGAAGAAGGAGAATAAGAAGGAGAAGCAGAAGAAGGAGAAGGAGAAGCAGAAGCAGAAAAAGATGCAGAAGGAAAAGCAGAAGAAGCAGAAGCAGAAGGAGAAGCAGGTAAAGCAGAAGAAGCAGAAGCAAAAGGAGAAGCAAAAGAAGGAGAAGGAGAAGCAGAGGCAGAAGAAGAAGCATAAGGAGAAGCACAAGCAGAAGGAGATGCAGAAGGAGAAGCAGAAGAAGCAGAAGATGAAGGAGAAGCAGAAGTAGGAGAAGGAGAAGGAGGAGAAGCAGAAGCAGAAGGAGAAGCAGAGCGGAATGAGAAGCAGAAAGAGAAGCAGGAGAAACACAAGAAGCAGAAGCAGGAGAAGCCGAAAGAGAAGAAGCAGAAGAAGCAGAATCAGAATCAGAAGTACAAGCAGAAGGAGAAGCAGCAGAAGAAGTAGAATCAGAAATTCAGGCAGGAGAAACAGAAGAAGCAGAAGCAGAAGCAGAAGGCGAAGCAAAAAGAGAAGGAGGAGAAGGAGAAGTAGAAGAAGCAGCAGAAGGAGAAGCAGCAGAAGAAGCAGAAAAACAAGCAGGAGAAGCAGAAGCACAAAGAGAAGTAGAAGCAGAAGAAGAAGCAGTAGAAGCAGAAGAAGCAGAAACAGGAGAAGCAGAAGCAGAAGATAAAGAAGAAGCATAAGAAGCAGAAGCAGAGGGAGAAACAGAAGAAGGAGAAAGAGCAGCAGAAGGTGAAGCAGAAGGAGATGCAGAAGCAGAAAGAGAAGCAGAAACAGAAGGAGAATAAGAAGGAGAAGTTGGAGAATCAGAAGAAGCAGAAGCAGAAGCAGAAAGAGAAGGAGAAGAAGGAGAAGGAGAAGCAGAAGGAGAAGGACAAGCAGGAGAAGCAGAAGAAGCAGAAGCGGGAAAAGCAGAAGAAGAAGAAGAAGAAGAAGAAGAAGAAGAAGAAGAAGAAGAAGAAGAAGAAGAAGAAGAAGAAGAAGAAGAAGAAGAAGAAGAAGAAGAAGAAGAAGAAGAAGAAAAAGAAGAAGAAAAAGAAGAAGAAGAAGGAGAAGAAGAAGAAGAAGAAGAAGAAGAAGAAGAAGAAGAAGAAGAAGAAGAAGAAGAAGAAGAAGAAGAAGAAGAAGAAGAAGAAGAAGAAGAAGAAGAAGAAGAAGAAGAAGAAGAAGAAGAACAAGACGAAGAAGAAGAAGAAGAAGAAGAAGAAGAAGAAGAAGAAGAAGAAGAAGAAGAAGAAGAAGAAGAAGAAGAAGAAGAAGAAGAAGAAGAAGAAGAAAGAGAAGGAGCAGAAGGAGAAGGAAAAGCAGAAGGAGAAGCAGAAAGAGAAGCAGAAGAAGCAGTAGCAGAAGCAGAAGCAGAAGAAACAGAAGAAGCCCAAGAATCAGAAGGAGAACCTGAAGCAGAAGGAGAAGCAGAAGCAACAGAAGCTGGAAAAGCAGAAGCAGAAGAAACAGAACAAGCAGAAGAAGCAGAAGCAGAACGAGAAGCAGAAAAAGAAGAAGGAGAAAGAGAAGGATTAGGAGTAGGAGGAGCAGAAGGAGAATCAGAAGCAGAAAGAGAAGCAGAAGGAGAAGCAGAAGGAGAAACAGAAGAAGCAGAAGCAGGAGAAGCAGAAGCAGAATGAGAAGCACAAGAAGGAGAAATTGAAGGAGAAGGAGAATGAGACGGAGAAGCAGAAGGAGAAGTAGGAGAAGCAGAGAAAGAAGAAGCAGGAGAAGCAGAAGCAGAAGAAACAGAAGAAGGAGAAGAGCAGAAGCAGAAGCAGACGGAGAAGCAGAAGCAAAAGGAGAAGCAGAAGAAGCAGAAGCTGAAGCAGAAGAAGAAGAAACAGAAAAAGCAGAATAAGCAGAAGAAGAAGCAGCAGGAGAAGCAGAAGAAGATGGAGGAGAAGGAGACAGAAAAGGATTAGGAGTAGGAGAAACAGAAGGATAAGCAGAAGCAGAAAGAGAAGCAGAAGGAGAAGCAGGAGAAGCAGAAGAAGCAGAAGCAGGAGAAGCAGAAGCAGAATGAAAAGCAGAAGGAGAAGCAGGAGAAGCAGAATCAGAAGAAATAGAAGAAGGAGAAGAAGCAGAAGCAGAAAGAGAAGCAGAAACAGAAGGAGAAGCAGAAATAGAAGCAGAAGAAGCAG
>NW_012313989.1:0-2159 GCF_000151885.1 Dipodomys ordii | reverse complement strand
GAACGCAGAAGAAGTACGCAGCAGTAGAAGCAGAAGAAGCGAAGGCGAAGGAGAAAGAGAAGGATTAGGAGTGGGAGAAACTGAAGGATAAGCAGAAGCCGAAAGAGAAGCAGAAGACGCAGGAGAAGCAGAAGCAGAAGACGCAGGAGAAGCCGAAGAAGCAGAAGCAGAATCTGAAGCAGACGCAGAAACAGCACATTTTGAAGCAGAATCCGAAGAAACAGAAATAGTAGATTAAGCAGTAGCAAAAGCAACATGAGAAGCAGAAGAAGAAGACGGAGAATCGAAAGAGAAGGATTAGGATAGGAGAAGGAAAGGATAAGCAGAAGCAGAAAGAGACGCAGAAAGAGAAGCAGCAAGAGAAGTAGGAGAAGCAGAAGAAGCAGAAGCAGGAGAAGCAGAAGAAACAGAAGACGCAGAAGCAGAATGAGAAGCAGAAGGAGAAATTGAAGCAGAAGCAGAAGCAGAAGGAGAAGCAGAAGAAGGAGAAGGAGAAGGAGAAGCCGAAAGAGAAGCAGAAAGAGAAGCAGAACGAGAAGCAGGAGAAGCAGAAGCAGGAGAAGCAGAAGCAGAAGGAGAAGCAGAAAGAAAAGCAGAAGAACGAGAAGGAGAAGGAGAAACAGAAGGAGAAGCAGAAAGAGAAGCAGAAGAAGGAGCATTAGAAGGAAAAGCAGCAGGAGAAGCAGAAAGAGCAGCAGAATGAGAAGCCGGAGATGCAGAAACAGGAGAAGCAGAAGCAGAAGCAGAAGAAACAGGAGAAGGACAAGAAGCAGAAGCAGAAGGAGAAGCAGAAACAGAAGGAGAAGCAGAAAGAGAAGGAGGGGAAGCAGAAGAAGCAGAAGCAGGAGAAGCAGAAGCATAAGAATCCGAAGAAGCAGAAGCAGAACCTGAAGCAGAAGGAGAAGCTGGAGAAGCAGAAGAAGAAGAATCTGGAGAAGCAGAATGAGAAGCAGAAGGAGAAGCAGAAGCAGAAAGAGAATCAAAATCAGAAGGAGAAGCAGAAGAAACAGAAGAAGTAGAAGCAGTAGCAGTTGTAGCAGAAGTAGAACGAGAAGCAGAAGGAGAAGGAGAAACAGAAGGAGAAGCAGAAGGAGAAGCAGAAAGAGAAGCAGGTAAAGCAGATGAAGAAGAAGCAGAAGGAGCAGAAGGAGAAGCAGAAGAAGGAGAAGGAGAAGCAGAAGGAGAAGCAGAAGCAGAAGAAGATGCAGAAGGAGAAGCAGAAGAAGCAGAAGCAGAAGGAGAAGCAGGAAAAGCAGAAGAAGCAGAAGCAAAAGTAGAAGCAAAAGAAGGAGAAGGAGAAGCAGAGGCAGAAGAAGATGCATAAGGAGAAGCACAAGCAGAAGGAGATACCGAAGGAGAAGCAGGAGAAGCAGAAGAAGCAGAAGCTGAAGGAGAAGCAGAAGTAGGAGAAGGAGAAGGAGGAGAAGCAGAAGTAGAAGGAGAAACAGAAGCAGAATGAGAAGCAGAAAGAGAAGCAGGAGGAGGACAAGAAGCAGAAGCAGGAGAAGCCGAAAGAGAAGAAGCAGAAACAGAAGCAGAAGGAGAAGCAGAAGCAGAAGGAGAAGCAGCAGAAGAAGTAGAACCAGAAATTCAGGCACGAGAAACAGAAGAAGCAGAAGCAGAAGGAGAACCAAAAAGAGAAGCAGAAGGGGAAGTAGAAAAAACAGCAGAAGAAGCAGAAAAACAAGCAGTTGAAGCAGAAGCAGGAAGAGAAGTAGAAGCAGAAGAAGCAGAAGAAGCAGAAGAAGCAGAAGAAGCAGAAGCAGAAGAAGAAGAAGAAGAAGAAGAAGAAGAAGAAGAAGAAGAAGAAGAAGAAGAAGAAGAAGAAGAAGAAGAAGAAGAAGAAGAAGAAGAAGAAGGAGAAGGAGAAGTAGAAGCAGTAGAAGCAGAAGAAGCAGAAGCAGGAGAAGCAGAAGCAGAAGAAAAAGAATAAGCATAAGAAGCAGAATCAGAGGGAGAAGCAGAAGAAGGAGAAGCAGAAGCAGAAGAAGCAGCAGAAGGAGAAGCAGAAGCAGAAGAAGATGCAGAAGGAGAAGCACGAGAAGCAGAAGAAGGAGAAGGAGAAGGCGAAAGAGAAGGATTAGGAGTAGGAGAAGCAAAAGGATAAGCAGAAGCAGAAAGAGACGCAGAAGGAGAAGCAGCACGAGAAGTAGGAGATG
>NW_012313988.1:0-2159 GCF_000151885.1 Dipodomys ordii | reverse complement strand
TGCATAAGGAGAAGCAGGAGAAGCAGAAGAAGCAGAAGCTTGAAGGAGAAGTAGAAGTAGGAGAAGGAGAAGGAAGAGTCGCAGAAGCAATAGGAGAAGCAGAAGGAGAAGCAGAAGCAGAATGAGAAGCAGAAAGAGAAGCAGTAGAAGCAGAAGAAGCAGGAAAAGAAGAAGCAGAAGAAAGAGAAGAAGAAGAAGAAGAAGAAGAAGAAGAAGAAGAAGAAGAAGAAGAAGAAGAAGAAGAAGAAGAAGAAGAAGAAGAAGAAAAAGAAGAAGAAGAAGAAGAAGAAGAAGAAGAAGAAGAAGAAGAAGAAGAAGAAGAAGAAGAAGAAGAAGAAGGAGAAGGAGAAGGAGAAGGAGAAGAAGTAGAAGCAGAAGGAGCAGAAGTAGAAGCAGAAGGAGTAGAAGTAGGAGAAGCAGAAGTAGGAGAAAAAGAATAAGCATAAGAAGATGAATCAGAGGGAGAAGCAGAAGAAGGAGAAGGAGCAGTAGAAAGAGAAGTAGAAGGAGAATCAGAAGGAGAAGCAGAAGAAGGAGTAGCAGAAGCAGAAGAAGCAGCAGAAGGAGAAGCAGAAGCAGAAAAAGATGCAGAACGAGAAGCAGGAGAAGCAGAAGAAGCAGAAGCAGAATGAGAAGCAGAAGTAGGAGAAGGAGAAGGATAAGGAAGTGCAAAAGAAGCAATAGGAGAAGCAGAAGGAGAATCAGAATGAGAAGCAGAAAGATACACAGTAGAAGCAGAAGAAGCAGGAAAAACAGAAGCAGAAGAAAGAGAAGAAGAAGAAGAAGAAGAAAAAGAAGAAGAAGAAGAGGAAGAAGAAGAAGAAGCAGCAGCATAAGGAGAAGCATAAGGAGAAGCATAAGGAGAAGCATAAGGAGAAGCAGTAGAAGCAGAAGCAGGAGAAGCAGAAGCAGAAGAAAAAGAATAAGCAAACGAAGCAGAAGCAGAAGCAGTGGGAGAAGCAGAAGAAGGAGAAGGAGAAGGAGCAGCAGAAGGAGAAGCAGAAGCAGAAAGAGAAGCAGAAACAGAAGGAGAACAAGAAGGAGAATCAGAAGAAGCAGAAGTAGAAGCAGAAAGAGGAGAAGAAGGAGAAGCAGAAGTAGAATCAGAAGAAACAGAAGAAGAAGAAGCAGAAGAAACAGAAGCAAAGGAAACAGAAAAAGGAGAAGAGCAGAAGCAGAAGCAGAAGGAGAAGCAATAGCGAAGGGGAAGCAGAAAGAGAAGCAGGAGAAGCAGAAGAAGCAGGAGAAGCAGAAGCAAAAGAAACAGGAGAAGCCGAAGAAGCAGAAGCAGAATCAGAAGCAGAAGGAGAAACAGAAGAAGCACAATCTGTAGCAGAAGCAGAAGAAATAGAAACAGTAGAATAAGCAGAAGCAGAAGCACCAGGAGAAGCAGAAGAAGAAGAAGGAGAAGGCGAAAGAGAAGGATTAGGAGTAGGAGAAGCAAAAGGATAAGCAGAAGCAGAAAGAGACGCAGAAGGAGAAGCAGCAAGACAAGCAGGAGAAGCAGAATCAGGAGAAGCACAAGAAACAGAAGACGCAGAAGCAGAATGAGAAGTAGAAGGAGAAATTGAAGCAGAAGCAGAAGGAGAAGCAGAAAGAGAAGCAGAAGAAGCAGTAGCAGGAGAAGCAGAAGCAGAAGAAACAGAAGAAGCCCAAGAAACAGAAGGAGAACCTGAAGCAGAAGGAGAAGCAGAAGCAGTAGAAGCTGCAAAAGCAGAAGCAGAAGAAACAGAACAAGCAGAAGAAGCAGAAGCAGAACGAGAAGCAGAAGAAGAAGAAGGAGAAAGAGAAGGATTAGGAGTAGGAGGAGCAGAAGCAGAATAAGAAGCAGAAAGAGAAGCAGAAGGAGAAGCAGAAGGAGAAACAGAAGAAGCAGAAGCAGGAGAAGCAGAAGCAGAAGAAGAATGAGAAGCACAAGAAGGAGAAATTGAAGGAGAAGGATAATGAGATGGAGAAGCAGAAGGAGAAGTAGGAAAAGCAGCAGAAGAAGAAGCAGGAGAAGCAGAAGCAGAAGAAACAGAAGATGGAGAAGAGCAGATGCAGATGCAGAAGGAGAAGCAGATGCAGAATGAGAAGCAGATGATGCAGAAGCGGAGCAGATGATGAGAAACAGAAAAGCAGAGAGCAGATGATGATGCAGCAGGAGAAGCAGAGAGAGA
>NW_012313987.1:0-2159 GCF_000151885.1 Dipodomys ordii | reverse complement strand
CCAACATTGTAAGCTCTATTTAACAACTTTTTTTTTAAAGTTGCGTGTGGTACTTGAACTCTTTCTGGGTGCTGTCCCTGAGCTCTTCAGCTCAAAGCTAGTGCTTGAGCCACAGCGACACTTCCAGCTTTTTTTTGCTTGTGTGGTGCTGAGGAATCGAACCCAGGGCCTCATGAATGCAAGGCAAGCACTCTACCACTGAGCCACATTCCCAGCCCCCATTTAACAACTTTTAGGGCTTTAACAGCTTTAGGCGTTGGGGAGGCTGAGTTAGAGTCATCCTGCAAAATCTGAAAAAGAGATTGTAACTGCTTTGAAATAATTTGTAATGAGGGGAGAATCCAATTGATGTCCCCCAATAACTTTTGAAAATCACTCAGTGTTTGTAATTGCTCAGTCCTTATTTTTAGTTCTTGGAGAGTAACTTTGCTGTGGAAAATGTGATACCCTAGATATGAAAGAGGATATGGTCTCTGAACTTTTCAGGGGCCATAAAGACTGTTGCATATATTTAAAAATAAGATCAGCTTGTTTTTTATTTGATACTCCAATCAGGATATCATACATGTAATGGATTATATAGGCAGAGGGGTAATTTTTACATGGGCTGTATCGCTTTGTCCACATAGGGTTGGCATTCCATGGGGCTGTTGGCCATTTTCTGGGGCAGCACTGTCCATTTATATTTGTCATAGGGCTTAATCTTATTGATGCTGAGAACAGAAAAAGCAAATATTTTCCCATTCCCTGTATAAAGAAGTATGGTTAAAAAAATAAAAAAAAAAACAACAATCCTTTCAATCCAATACCATAGAGAAAAAGATAATGGAATAGCTGTTGGTGAGGGCAAGCCAGGTTGCAAGGCACCTATAGGAAACAGCTTTATTATTCTCTCACAAGTCCTGAAGAAGTCTCCATTTCCCTGGTTTTTTAAAAAATAATAAAGACAGGGATATTTCAGGAACTAGTGGAAGGTTTAATGGGGCCTTGGGACAATGGTTTATGAACTAGACCCTTGGCAGCTTTAACTTTTTTAGTTTTTTTAGGCAAGGGCCACTCAATGACCCATAGAGGTGTTGAGGTCTTTCAACGTATAGGTTTTGTATGTAGAGCTGCCATTATCAGTGTGGCCCTGTGGAAAACCTAAGCCCTGACTGTCTGGGTTTGCAACATGCTGGTAATTTTTGAACCTTCCTTTCCCTCGTGGAACATTTTATCATACCCTTGATTAAGCATTTGTTGAGTAACAACTGGGCTGGGACTGTTGATGGAAGCACCCATCAGAGACAACTCGTTCTGGCCCCACAGATTTACTGGAAGATCAGGCAAAACAAAGGGTTGAAAGACACCCAGATGACCTTCCTTGGTCAGCCACCACAGCATGGCAGAACCTTTTTGAGTAACTTTGCACATGCCTGTACCCTGCAGCAGGGCGAGGCTATATTCTTTTGGCCAGGAGGGAGGCCATTATAGGCCAGATATAACAGAAACATTAGCTCCAGTGCCAATTAGGCCTGTAAAAAGCTTCCCTCCTATGTAGCGTTCTAACTTAAGTTGCTCTTGTCCAATTTTTGAAGTGAAAGGCCTTATCTGTGGAGCTAAAGCCTCTATCTTCCCTGTTAGATTGAAGAGACTTATTAGAAAGAGAAACTAAAGAAAGCAAAATCAATTGAGCAATGGAAGTATGAGCAGGAACAAGCAAGGTTCATTTTTTTTAAGCCATCCATAATTTTAATCTCTCTGATATAATCATTATCAATACACCAGGGTAAACAATCAGTCCTTTTATAGTCCAGCTAGACTTGCTCAACACCTGTCCCAGGTAGCAAAAGTCCCCGACCCCTTTAGGAATGGCAACTGGATTTCTCCCCCCAAATACAGCCTCTGTTGTTTGTCTCCATCTTGTAAAACAGGAAAATGTTGGAAATCCCCAGTATCCTCCCACCACATCTTAAGCAGTCAGTATAGATGATTGTACTGCGGACATAGGAGTCTGAATTAAGATCAGGTGGTAATTGCCTTCCCATTTATCATAGGGAAAGTAGCTCTCACAGGGATAGGCATAGGAGTGGTTGTGGCCTTGGAGGATTTTTGTCTTTTTTCTAGGTTGTGGAGCTTGAACTCTGGGTTTGGGCACTGTCTCTGTGCTTTTCAGCTCA
>NW_012313986.1:0-2160 GCF_000151885.1 Dipodomys ordii | reverse complement strand
GAAGAAGGAGAAGCAGAAGGAGAAGCATAAAGAGAAACAGAAGGAGAAGCAGGAGAAGCAGAAGCAGGAGAAGCAGAATCAGAAGATATAGAAGAAGGAGAAGAAGCAGAAGCAGAAAGAGAAGCAGAAACAGAAGGAGAAGCAGAAAAAGAAGCAGAAGAAGCCGAAGAAGCAAAAGCAGAACTTAAAGCAGAAGGAGAAGCAGGAGAAGCAGGAGAAGCAGAAGAAGCAGAATCTGGAGACGAAGAAGGAGAACCAGAAGGAGAAGCAGAAGCAGAAGCAGAAAGAGAAGCAAAAGCAGAAGGAGAAGCAGAAGAAACAGAAGAAGCAGAATCAGTAGCAGAAGAAGCTGAAGATGCAGAAGCAGAAAGAGAAACAGAAGGAATAGCAGAAGAACGAGAAGGAGAAATAGAAGGAGAAGCAGAAGGAGAAGCAGGAAAAGCACAAGAAACAGAAGCAGACGGAGAAGCAGAAGAAGGAGAAGGAGAAGCCAGAGCAGAAGAAGAAGCAGAAGGAAAAGCACAAGCAGAAGGAGATGCAGAAGGAGAAGCAGGAAATGCAGAAGACGCAGAAGCAGAAGGAGAAGAAGAAGGAGAAGAATCAGAATCAGAAGAAGCAGAAATAGAAAGAGAAGCCGACGAAGAGAAGCAGAACGAGAAGCAGGAGAAGCAGAAGAAGCACAAGCGGGAGAAGCAGAAGAAGAAGAAACAGAAGAAGGAGAAGGAGCAGAAGCAGGAGAAGCAGAAGGAGAAGCAGAAAGAGAAGCAGGAAAAGCAGAAGAAGCAGAAGCAGGAGAAGCAGAAGGAGAAGAAACAGGAGAAGGACAAGAAGCAGAAAGAGAAGCAGTAGAGGCAGAAGAGGCAGGTAAAGCAGAAGCAGAAGAAAGAGAAGAAGAAGAAGACGAAGAAGAAGAAGAAGCAGCAGCAGCAGCAGCAGCAGCATAAGGAGAAGCATAAGGAGAAGCATAAGGAGAAGTATAAGGAGAAGCAGTAGAAGCAGAAGAAGCAGAAGCAGTAGAAGCTGAAACAGAAGAAAAAGAATAAGCAAAAGAAGCAGAAGCAGAAGCAGTGAGAGAAGCAGAAGAAGGAAAAGGAGAAGGAGCAGCAGAAGGAGAAGCAGAAGCAGAAAGAGAAGCAGAAACAGAAGGAGAACAAGAAGGAGAAGCAGGAGAATCAGAAGAAGAAGAAAGAGAAGGAGAAGAAGGAGAAGCAGAAGTAGAATCCGAAGAAACAGAAGAAGAAGAAGCAGAAGAAACAGAAGCAAAAGAAACAGAAGAAGGAGAAGAGCAGAAGCTGAAGGAGAAGCAGAAGCAGAAGGAGAAGCAGAAAGAGAAGCAGGAGAACCAGAAGAAGCAGGAGAAGCAGAAGCAGAAGAAACAGGAGAAGCCGAAGAAGCAGAAGCAGAATCTGAAGCAGACGGAGAAACAGAAGAATCACAATCTGAAGCAGAAGCAGAAGAAACAGAAATAGTAGAATATGCAGAAGCAGAAGCACCAGGACAAGCAGAAGAACAAGAAGGAGAAGGCGAAAGAGAAGGATTAGGAGTAGGAGAAGCAAAAGGATAAGCAGAAGCAGAAAGAGACGCAGAAGGAGAAGCAGCACGAGAAGTAGGAGAAGCAGGAGAAGCAGAAGCAAGAGAAGCAGAAGAAACAGAAGACGCAGAAGCAGAATGAGAAGCAGAAGGAGAAATTGAAGCAGAAGGAGAAGCAGAAGGAGAAGCTGAAGAAGGAGAAGGAGAAGCAGAAAGAGAAGCAGAAAGAGAAGCACAACGAGAAGCAGGAGAAGCAGAAGCAGGAGAAGCAGAAGCAGAAGAAATATAAGAAGGAGAAGAAGTAGAAGCAGAAACAGAAGGAAAAGCAGAAATAGAAGCAGGAGCAGCAGAAGAAGCAGCAGCAGGAGAAGCAGAAGCATAAGGAGCTGAAGAAGCAGAAGCAGAATCTGAAGCACAAGGAGATACAGGAGAAGCAGAAGAAGCAGAATCTGGAGAAGCAGAAGGAGAAGCAGAAGTAGAAAGAGAAGCAAAAGCAGAAGGAGAAGTAGAAGGAGAAGCAGAAGAAATCAGAAGAAGTAGAGGCAGTAGCAGAAGAAGCAGATGATTCAGAAGCAGAAGGAGAAGCAGAAGGAAAAGCAGATGATCTAGAAGGAGAAGGAGAAGGAGAAA
>NW_012313985.1:0-2160 GCF_000151885.1 Dipodomys ordii | reverse complement strand
TCATGATGTGCCTCGATGGAGTATGGGGCCCATGCATAGGCAGGCAGGCAGGCAGGCAGGCTCGGAGTGGGACCGTTGTGTGTTGGAGCGCCAGTACAGTAGCTCAAGCCCCATATTGACTGGCAAGTCGAGAGGAAAAGGAGGGAGGGAGTGCGGGCGGGCGGGCGGGCGGGAGAGAGAATTCAAACGAGAGAGAGAGAGAGAGAGAGAGACAGACAGACAGACAGACAGAGACAAAGAGAGACACAGAGAGAGAAATGGAGAAACAGAAACAGAGATACAAGAGACAGAGACGTGGTGAATTGGTCCGGCTGGACTACATACATGCTCTGTCGCGCCCGAACTTTGAGTTTCCTCAAAGATGCACGCACGCACACACACAGATACACTGAGATGCCCTCTGCCCCCTCTTCTCTCCTCTCCAATTCCCCCGCCCCCTCCCCCCTCCCCCCCAGTCAGGCTCCAGAAATGAGATCCCTCCCCTTCGCCTATTGCGTCAATTACAAACAAAAGGCAGCGTGAGATTTAAGCAAATTTGTTTTATTTTGTTCCGAGGGTAGGGTTGTGGATTTTGGTGGGGGGGGGGGTCGGAGGTCGTGGTCGTGGTCGAGTAATCGCCTGCGGGGGGGGGTGAGGATGGACGGTTACGCCACCTGCATGGATGGCTCGCGTTCCCCTCTGGCTGTCTGGTTGCCGCTGAGTGCTTCAGATATCACCATCCGGTCAGGAAGCAGGGGCTGGAAGATAAAGAGATATTAAAGAGATAATTAGGAGCAGGACTCCGGGGAAGCCCGAAGGCGAGAGGGGGGAGGGATAGAATGGTGGAGAGGAGGGGAGACGGATCTATCCAGGGAACGAGCGACTCCTCCCCCTCCCCCTCCCCCTCCGCAACACGTCGGCTGGCGGTCGAAACCCCGCCCTCCCCCCTCCCAGTCGTCATGGCTACGACAGAGGAAAAGCAAATGATGATAATAATGAATCATAACAACCTATATGTATGTGTATGTCAGAACTCTCACTCCCCACTGCCGGGTAGGTGAGGACTGACTGACTGAGTGAGTGACTGACCCGACCCGTGTTTTGCCCCTCCCGCCGCCCCATCCACCTTGTCGATGGCGAACGCGCACCATCTAGCGGTGGTTTTGTGAATTGCAGTTTTCTCTCATGAAATGCATGGGGGAAAACAGAGAACAAACAAACCACGCACTGACTGACTGAGAAAACCGGCCCAGGCTGGCTGGCCCCGAGAGAGACTGCCTTCTTTTCAGAGAAGGGGTGGGGTGGGGATGATGATGTGCCTCGTTGGAGTATGGGGCCCATGCATAGGCAGGCAGGCTCGGAGTGGGACCGTTGTGTGTTGGAGCGCCAGTACAGTAGCTCAAGCCCCAGGATTGACTGGCAAGTCGAGAGGAAAAGGAGGGAAGGAGTGCGGGCGGGCGGGCGGGCGTGAGAGAGAAACGAGAGAGAGAGAGAGAGAGAGAGAGAGAGAGAGACATACAGACAGACAGACAGACAGACAGACAGAGACAAAGAGAGACACAGAGAGAGAAATAGAGAAACAGAAACAGAGAGACAAGAGACAGAGACGTGGTGAATTGGTCCGGCTGGACTACATACATGCTCTGTCGCGTCCGATCTTTGAGTTTCCTCAAAGATGCACGCACGCACACACACAGATACACTGAGATGCCCTCTGCCCCCTCTTCTCTCCTCTCCAATTCCCCGGCCCCTCCCCCCTAGCCCCCCCGTCAGGCACCAGAAATGAGATCCCTCCCCTTCGCCTATTGCGTCAATTACAAACAAAAGGCAGCGTGAGATTCAAGCAAATTTGTTTTATTTTGTTCCGAGGGTAGGGTTGTGGATTTTGGTGCGGGGGGGGGGGTCGGAGGTCGTGGTCGTGGTCGAGTAATCGCCTGCGGGGGGGGGTGAGGATGGACGGTTACGCCACCTGCATGGATGGCTCGCGTTCCCCTCTGGCTGTCTGGTTGCCGCTGAGTGCTTCAGATATCACCATCCGGTCAGGAAGCAGGGGCTGGAAGATAAAGAGATATTAAAGAGATAATTAGGAGCAGGACTCCAGGGAAGCCCGAAGGCGGGGGGGGCGAGGGAGGGGGGTTGGAGGGAATGGTGGAGAGGAGGGGAGACGGATCTATCCAGGGA
>NW_012313984.1:0-2160 GCF_000151885.1 Dipodomys ordii | reverse complement strand
TCAGTCCTGCTGTGTACCGCTGTGTCCCCGCTGTGTCCCACTGTGTCCCACTGTGTGTCCATGCTGTCCCCCGCTTTGTCCCCGCTGTGTCCCCACTGTTTCCCGCTGTGTCCACTGCTGTGTCCCCCGCTGTGTCCCGCTGTGTCTCCTGCTTTTTCCCCGGCTGTGTCCCTCTTTGTCCCCCGCTGTGTCCCGTTGTGTCTCCCGCTATGTCCAGCTGTGTCCCCACTGTGTCCCCTCTGTGCCCCATTGTGTCCCGCTGTGTCTCCCTGCTGTCCCCCGCTTTGTCCCCGCTGTGTCCCCGCTGTGTCCCGCTGTGTCCCGCTGTGTCCCCGCTGTCCCCCGCTGTGTCCACGCTGTGTCCTGCTGTGTCCTCACTCTGTCCCCCACTGTGTCCCGCTGTGTCCACTGCTGTGTCCCCCGCTGTGTCCCGCTGCATCCCTATGTGTCCTCACTGTGTCCCCGCTGTGTCCCGCTGTGTCCCTCTGTGTCCCCACTCACCACGCTGTGTCCCGCTGTGTCCCCGCTGTGTCGACGCTGTGTCCCGCTCTGTTCTCACTTTGTCCCCGCTGTGTCCCGCTGTCTCCTGCTGGGTCCCCGCTGTGTCCGGCTGTGTCCCCGCTGTGTCCCCGATGTGTCCGGTCTGTCCTGCTGTGTCCACCTCTTTGTCCCCGCTGTGTCCCGCTGTGTCCAACACTGTGTCCCCTGCTGTGTCCCGGCTGTGTCCTGCTATGTCCCCCACTATGTCCTTGCTGTGTCCCCCACTGAGTCCCACTGTGTCCCGCTATGTCCCGCTGTGTCCTGCTGTGTCCCCGCTGTGTCTCCACTGTGTCCCGCTGTGTCCCCACTGTGTCCCGCTGTGTCCCGCTCTGTCCCCCGCTGTGTCCGCGCTGTGTCCCCGCTGTGTCCCCGTTGTGTCCCCGCTGTGTCCCGCTGTGTCCCGTGGTCTCACTTTGTCCCCCGCTGTGTCCTCCGCTGTGTCCCTGGTGTGTCTCTGTCCCCAATGTGTCCCCCAGTGTCCCGCTGTGTCCCCCGCTGTGTCCTCCGCTGTGTCCCTGGTGTGTCTCTCTCTGTCCCCAATGTGTCCCCCAGTGTCCCGCTGTGTCCCCCGCTGTGTCCCGCTGTGTCTCCCGCTGTGTCCCACACTGTGTCCCGCTGTGTCCCGCTGTGTCCCCCGCTGTGTCCCGTGCTGTGTCCTCTGCTGTGTCCTGCTCTGTCCCTGCTCTGTCCCGGCTGTCTCCCGATGTGTCCCCCGCTATGTCCTTGCTGTGTCCCGCTGCGTCCCGCTATGTCCCCGCTGTGTCCCGCTGTGTCCCCGCTGTGTCCAGCTGTGTCCTTGCTGTGTCCCCTTCTGTGTCCCCGCTGTGTCGCGCTGTGGCCCGCTGTGTTCCCTGCTGTGTCCCACTGTGTCCCACGCTGTGTCCCCGCTGTGTCCCCGCTTTGTCCTCCTGTGTCCCGCTGATTCCTCGCTATGACCCCCGCTGTGTCCCGCTGTGTCCCCGCTGTGTCCCCCTGTGTCCGCCTCTATGTCCCCCGCTGTGTCCCGCTGTGTCCCCCGCTGAGTCCCACTGTGTCCCGCTGTGTCCCGCTGTGTCCAATCTGTGTCCCGCTGTGTCCCCTCTGTGTCCTGCTGTGTCCCGCTGTGTCCCAGATTTGTTACCGCTCTGTCCCCGGTGTGACCCCGCAGTGTCCCGTTGTGTCCCGCTGGGTCCCAGCTGTGTCCCCGCTGTGTCCCCCACTGTGTCCCGTTGTGTCCCCCGCTGTGTTTCCTGCTGTGTCCTCTGCTGTGTCCTGCTGTGTCCCTGCTGTGTCCCGGTTGTGTCCCGCTGTGTCCCCTGATATGTCCTTGCTGTGTCCCGCTGTGTCCCGCTGTGTCCCACTGTGTGCCGCTGTGTTCCCCACTGTATCCCGGTGTGTCCCCTGCTGTGTCCCCCGCTTTGTCCCACTGTGTCCCCGCTGTGTCCCGCTGTGTCCCGCTGTGTCCCCCACTGTGTCCTTGCTGTGTCCCTGCTGTGTCCCCGCTGTGTCCCCGCTGTGTCCTTGCTGTGTCCCCGCTGTGTCCCCGCTGTATCGACGCTGTGTCCTGCTCTGTTCTCACTTTGTTCCCGCTGTGTCCCGCTGTGTCCCTCTGTGTCCGCGCTGGGTCCCGCTGTGTCCCCG
>NW_012313983.1:0-2160 GCF_000151885.1 Dipodomys ordii | reverse complement strand
GACACCTCGGTGACACAGATGGACACAGCGGGGTACACAGCGGGACACATGCGGGCACACAGCGGGGACACAGCGGGACACAGCGGGACACAGCGGGGACAGAGCGGGACACAGTCGGACACAGCGGGACACAGTGGGGGACACAGCGGGACACAGCGGGGGACCCAGCGAGGACACAGCGGGACACAGCGGGGGACACAGCGAGGACACAGCGGGGGACACAGCAGGGGACACAGCGGGACACAGCGAGGAACTCAGCGAGGACACAGCGGGACACAGCGGGACACAGCGTCGATACAGAGGGGACTCAGCGGAGGACACAGCGGGGGAAACAGCGGGGGACAGAGTGGGACACCACGGGACACAGTGTGACACAGCGGGACACAGCGGGGACACTGCGGGGACACAGCAGGACAAAGCGGGGGACATAGCGGGACACAGCGGCACACAACGGGGGACACAG
This sequence comes from Dipodomys ordii, assembly GCF_000151885.1. Taxonomy (NCBI): domain Eukaryota; kingdom Metazoa; phylum Chordata; class Mammalia; order Rodentia; family Heteromyidae; genus Dipodomys; species Dipodomys ordii. The sequence goes on along the minus strand of NW_012313983.1, from coordinate 1,697 downwards.
CCGGACACAGCGGGGGAAACAGTGGGGGACACAGTGGGACAAGGTGGGACACAGCGGGGGACACATGGGGAACACAGCGGGACACAGCGGGGACACAGCGGGACTCAGCGGGGGACACAGCAGTACACAGCAGGACACAGCGGGGACACAGCAGGGACACAGCGGGGGACACAGCGGGACACAGTGGGACACAGCGGGGAACACAGCGGGACACAGAGGGGGACACAGAGGGGTACGCAGCGGGACACAGCTGGGAACACAGCGGGTCACAGCGGGACACAGCGGGAACACAGCTGGACACAGCGGGGTACACAGTGGGACACAGGGGGCACACAGTGGGGACACAGCGGGGGACACAGCGGGACACAGCGGGTCACAGCAGGGGACACAGCGGGGGACACAGCGGGGGACAGCAGAGGACAGAGAGGGGACACAGCGGCGACACAGAGGGGACGCAGCTGGGGACACAGCGTGGGACAAAGTGGGACACCACTGGACACAGTGTTACACAGCGGGACACAGCGGGGACACTGCGGGACACAGCAAGATAAAGCGGGGGACACAGCGGGACACAGCGGGCCACAGCGGGGGACAGCGGGGGACACAGCGGGACACAATGGGCTACCCAGTGAGGACACAGCGGGACACAACAGGGGACACAGCGAGGACACAGCAGGGGACACAGCGGGGGACACAGCGGGACACAGTGGGGAACACAGCGAGGACACAGCGGGACACAACGGGACACAGCGTCGATACTGCGGGGAGGCAGCGTGACACAGTGTGGTACACACTGTGGACACAACGGGACACAGTGGGGGCACAGCGGGACACAGCGGGACACAGTGGGACACAGCGGGGACAAAGCGTGAGACACAGTCGGGGCAGAGAGGGAGACAGCAGGGGACACAGCGAGGAAACAGCGGGACACAGCTGTGACACATCGGGGACACAGCGGGGGACACAGCGGGACCCAGCGGGGGACACTGCGGGACACAGTGTGGGACAGAGCGTGGGACACAGCGAGACACAGCGGGGACAAAGCTGGACACAGCGGGGTACACAGAGGGACACAGCAGGGACAAAGTGTGAGACACAGCGGGGGACAGAAGGGAGACAGCAGGGGACACAGCGAGGAAACAGCGGGACACAGCGGTGACACAGCGAGTACTCAGGGGGGGACACAGCGGGACACAGAGGGGCACACAGCGGGACACAGCAGGGACACAGCGTCGATACAGCGGGGACACAGCGAGACACAGCGGGAAACCCAGGAAGGAAACAGCGGGACCCAGTGGGACACAGAGTCGATAGAGCGGGACACAACGGGGTAAACAGCTAGGGACACAACGGGACACAGCGGGGGACACAGCGAGGACACAGCGGGACAAAGCGGGACACAGCGGGGGACCCAGCGGGACCCAGCGGGAGACCCAGCGAGTACACAGCAGGACACAGCGGGGGACACAGGGGGACACAGTGGGGAACACAGTGGGGGACACAGCGGGACACAGCGAGGAACACAGCAAGAACACAGCGGGGGACACAGCGAGACACAGCGTCGATACAGCGGGCACACAGCGTTACACAGCGTGGTACACAGCTGTGGACACAACGGGACACAGTGGGGGCACAGCTGGACACAGCGGGACACAGTGGGACACAGCGGGGACAAAGCGTGAGACACAGCGGAGTGA
>NW_012313982.1:0-2160 GCF_000151885.1 Dipodomys ordii | reverse complement strand
TGTTGTGTCCCCCGCTGTGTCCTGCTGTGTCCCGCTTTGTCCCGCTGTGTCCTTGCTGTAACCCGCTCTGTCCCCACTGTATCGACGCTGTGTCCCGCTGTGTCCTGCTGTGTCTGCGCTGTTTTCCCCCTGTGTCCCGCTGTGTACCCCTCTGTGTCCCCCTCTGTGCCCCGCTGTGTCCCCCGCTGTGACCCGCTGTGTCCCGCTGTGTCCCCCACTGTGTCCCTGCTGTCTCCCCGGTGTGTCCCACTGTGTCCCGCTGTGTACTGCTGTGTCTCCCGCTGAGTTCCGCTGTGTCCCCGCTGTGTCCCAATGTGTCCTCGCTGTGTCATGCTCTGTCATGCTCCGTCCCCGCTGTGTCCCGCTGTGTCCTACTGTGTCCCCACTGTGTTCCCGCTGTGTCCCTCTGTGTACCCCGCTGTGTCCAGCTGTGTCCCTGCTGTGTCCCACTGTGTCCCCTGTCCCCTGTTGTCCCCTGCTTTGTCCCCCGCTGTGTCCCGCTGTGTCTCGCTGTGTTACACTGTGTCCCGTGTTGTCCCGCTTGGTCCCCCGCTGTGACCTCGCTGTGTTTCCCTCTGTGTCCCTCTGTGTACCACTCTGTGTCCCCAGCAGTTGCCCGCTGTGTACCCCGCTGTGTCCCGCTATTTTCCCGCAGTGTCCCGCTGTGTCCCGCTGTGTCCTCGCTGTGTCCCCCGCTGTGTCCCGTTGTGTCCCCAGCTGTGTACCTCGCTGTGGCCCAATGTGTCCTCGCTGTGTCATGCTCTGTCCTGCTCTGTCCCCGCTGTGTCCCGATGTGTCCCGCTGTGTCCCGCTGTGTCCCCACTGTGTGCCCGCTGTGTCCCTCTGTGTACCCCACTGTGTCCAGCTGTGTCCCCGCTGTGTCCCGCTGTGTCCCCTCTCTGTCCCCCGCTATGTCCCCCGCTGTGTCCCGCTGTGTCCCGCTGTGTCCCGCTGTGTCACACTGTGTCCCGTGTTGTCCCGCTTTGTCCCCCGCTGTGACCTCGTTGTGTTTCCCGCTGTGTCACGCTGTGTACCACTCTGTGACCCCGCTGTGTCCCGCTCGGTATCCCGCTGTGTCCCTCTATGTTCCCGCAGTGACCCCGCTGTGTCGCGCTCTGTCCTTGCTGTGTCCACTGCTGTGTTCCGTTGTGTCCCCAGCTGTGTTCCCTGTTGTGTCCCGCTGAGTCCCCCGCTGTGTCCGCCGCTGTGTCCCTGCTGTGTCCCTGGTGTGTCCCCGCTGTGTCCCGCTGTGTCCCGCTTTGTCCTCGCTGTGTCCCAAGCTGTGTTCCGCTGTGTCCCCCGCTGTGTCCCGCTGTGTCCCGCTGTGTCCCTGCTCTGTCCCACTGTGTCCCCCGCTGTGTCCCGCTGTGTCCCTGCTGTGACCCGCTCTGTCCCCGCTGTATTGACGCTGTGTCCCGGTGTGTCCCACTGTGTCCGCGCTGTGTTCCCGGCTGTGTCCCGCTTTGTCCCCCGCTGTGTCCCCCGCTGAGTCCCCGCTGTGTCCCCCGCTTTGTACCGCTGTGTCCGTGCAGTGTCCCCGCTGTGTCCCGCTGTGTCACACTGTCCCGTGGTGTCCTGCTTTGTCCCCCGCTGTGTCCCCCACTGAGTCCCCTCTGTGTCGCAACTGTGTCCCTCTGTGTCCTCGCTGTGTCCCCCGCTGTCTCCCGCTGTGTCCCCCGCTGTGACCCGCTGTGTCCTCTTGTGTCCCCCACTGTGTCCCTGCTGTCTCCCCGGTGTGTCACACTGTTTCCCGCTGTGTACTGCTGTGTCTCCCGCTGAGTTCCTCTGTGTCCCGCTGTGTCCCAATGTGTCCTCGGTGTGTCACGCTCTGTCCTGCTCTGTCCCCGCTGTGTCCTGCTTTGTCCCGCTGTGTCCCCACTGTGTGCCCGCTGTGTCCCTCTGTGTCCCCCGCTGTGTCCCCACTGTGTGCCCCCTGTGTCCCACTGTGTACCCCGCTGTGTCCAGCTGTGTTCCCGCTGTGTCCACTGCTGTGTCCTGCTGTGTACCCCGCTGTGTCCTGCTATGTTCCCGCAGTGTCCCCGCTGTGTCCCGCTGTGTCCCGCTCTGTCTCTGCTGTGTCCCGCTCTGTTCCCCTGTGTCCCCCGCTGTGTCCAAGCTATGTTCCTGCAGTGTCCCCGCTGTGTCCCGCTGTGTCCCACT
>NW_012313981.1:0-2160 GCF_000151885.1 Dipodomys ordii | reverse complement strand
ACCGCTGTTTCCCGCTGTGTCCCGCTGTGTTCCGTTGTGTCCCGTTTTGTCCCCCGCTGTGTCCCTGCTGTGTCCCGCTGTGTCCTCGCTGTGTCCCCCGCTGTCTCCCGCTTTGTCCCCCGCTGTTTCTCATGCTTTGTCCCCGCTGTGTCCCACTGTGTCCCACTGTGTCCCGCTGTATCCCCCACTGTGTCCCTTTGTGTCCCCAGCTGTGTGCTCCGCTGTGTCCCCGCTGTATCGAAGCTGTGTCCCGCAGGGTCCCGCTCTGTCCTCGCTGTGTCCACCCCTGTGTCCCGCTGTGTCCCCCGCTGTGTCCCGCTATGTCCCCCGCTCTGTCCCGCTGTGTCCACTGCTGTGTCCCCGCTGTGTCCCGCTGTTTCCCCCTCTGTGTCCGGCTGTGTCCCACGCTGTGTTCCGCTGTGTCCTCGCTGTGTCCCCCGATGTGTTCCGCTGTGTCCCCGCTGTGTCCCAATGGGTCCTCGCTGTGTCCCCCGCTGTGTCCCGCTGTGTCCCCGCTGTGTCCCCCGCTGTGTCCCGCTGTGTACCCCGCTGTGTCCTGCTATGTTCCCGCTCTGTCTCCCCCTTGTCCACCACTGTGTCCCGCTGTGTTCCGTGGTGCCCCGCTTTTTCTGCCGCTGTGTCCCCCGGTTAGTCCCCGCTGTGTCCCCGCTGTGTCCCGGTGTGTCCTCCCTGTGTCCCCCGTGTGTCCCGCTGAATCCCTGCTGTGTCCCGCTGTGTCCAGTTGTGTGCCCCGCTGGGTCCCCCGCTGTGTTTCCGCTGTGTCCCCGCTGTGTCCTCCGCGGTGTCCCGCTGTATCCCTGCTGTGTCCCACGTTATGTCCCCCCTGGGTCTCACTTTTTCCCCTCTGTGTCCCGCTGTGTCCCGCTGTGTTCCCGCTTTGTTCCCCGCTGTGTCCCCACTGTGTCCTCGCTGTGTCTCACTGTGTCCTCGCTGTGTCCCCCGCTGTGTCCCGCTGTGTCCCGCTTTGTGTCTCTCTGTGTACATCCCTGTGTCCCCGCTGTGTCCCGCTGTGTCCCACTGTGTACTTGCTTGTCCCCTGCTGTGTCCCGCTGTGTCCCCCACAGTGTCCCCCTCTTTGTCCCGCTGTGTCCCCCTTGTCCCCCGCTGTGTCCCTGCTGTCCCCTGCTGTATCCCTGCTGTGTTCCGCTGTGTCCTGCTGTGTAACCCACTTTGTCCCCCGCTGTGTGCCCTGCTGTGTCCCGCTGTGTCCCTGCTGTGTCCCTGTTATCCCCTGGTGTGTCCCCGTTTTTCCCTGATGTGTCCCCCTGTGTCCCGCTGTGTCCCCTCTGTCCCCCGTTGTGTCCCGCTGTGTCCCTCTGTGTTCTCCGCTGTGTCCCTCTTGGTCCCCCGCTGTGGCCCCGCTGTGTCCCGCTGTCTCCCCTCTGTGTCCCGCTCTGTCACCGCAGTGTACCCGCTGTGTCCCGCTGAGTCCCTGCTGTGTCCCGCTGTGTCCAGCTGTGTCCCCCGCTGTATCCCCGCTGTGTCCCCTGCTGTGTCCCAGCTGTGTCCCCGTTTTCCGCTGGTGTGTTCCCGCTGTCCCCTGCTGTGTCCCGCTGTGTCCCCTCTGTCCCCCGTTGTGTCCCGCTGTGTCCCTCTGTGTTCTCTGCTGTGTCCCTCTTGGTCCCCCGCTGTGACCACGCTGTGTCCCGCTGTCTCCCCTCTGTGTCCCGCTCTGTCACCGCAGTGTACCCGCTGTGTCCCGCTGAGTCTCTGCTGTGTCTCGCTGTGTACAGCTGTGTCCCCCCCTGTATCCCCGGTGTGTCCCTGCTGTGTCCCGCTGTGCCCGCTGTGTCCCCGCTGTCCCCCACTCTGTCCCCCGCTGTGTCCCGCTGTGTCTCCCGCTCTGTCCCGCTGTGTCCCTGCTGTATCCCGCTGTGTCCCTCACTGTGTCCCCGGCTGTGTCCCTCTGTGTCCCCGGCTATGTCCCGCTGTGTATCGCTATGTCCGCTGCTGTGTCCCGCTGTGTCCCCGCTGTATCCCCCGCTGTGTCCCGCTGTGTCCCCCTCTGTGTCCCTCTGAGTGCCGCTGTCTCTCCCTCTGTGTCCCCGCTCTATCCCGCTGTGTCCCCCTCTGGTTCCCTCTGAGTGTCGCTGTGTCTCCCTCTGTGTCCCCGCTCTATCCCGCTTTGTCCCCCGCTGT
>NW_012313980.1:0-2160 GCF_000151885.1 Dipodomys ordii | reverse complement strand
CGTTCTGCTTCTCTTTCGGCTTACTCCTTCTCCTTCTCCTCCTTCTGCTTCTCTTTCTGCTTCTGCTTCTTCTGCTTCTCCAACTAATCCTTCTTATTCTCCTTCTGTTTCTTCTTCTCTTTCTGCTTCTCCATCTCCTTCTGCTTCACATTCTGCTGCTCCTTCTCCTCCTACTGTTTTTCCCTCTGCTTCTGCTACTGCTTCTTATTCATCTTCTTGTTCTTCTGCTTCTGCTTCTCCTGCTTCTGCTTCTTATGCTTCTACTGCTTCTTCTTCTGCCTCTGCTTCTTCTGCTTCTACTTCTCTTTCTGCTTCAGCTTCTCCTGCTTGTTTTTCTGCTTCTTCTGCTGCTTCTCCTTCTGCTGCTTCTTCTACTTCTCCTTTTGCTTCACTTTTTGCTTCTCCTTCTGCTTCTGCTTCTTCTGTTTCTCCTGCCGGAATTTCAGGTTCTACTTCTTCTGCTGCTTCTCCTTCTGCTTCTGCTTCTACTTCTGCTTCTGTTTCTACTTCTTCTGCTTCTTCTCTTTCGGCTTCTCCTGCTTCTGCATCTTGTGCTTCTCCTGCTTCTTTTTCTGCTTCTCATTCCGCTTCTGCTTGTCCTTCTGCTTCTACTTCTCCTCCTTCTCCTTCTCCTACTTCTGCTTCTCCTTCAGCTTCTGCTTCTTCTGCTTCTCCTTCTGCATCTCCTTCTGCTTGTGCTTGTGCTTATGTTTCTTCTTCTGCCTCTGCTTCTCCTTCTCCTTCTTTTGCTTCTCTGTTTCTTCTACTTCTCCTTCTGTTTCTCCTTCTGCTTTTGCTTCTCTTTCTGCTTCTGCTTCCCCTTCTGCTTCTCCAGATTCTGCTTCTTCTCCTCCTGCTACTCCTTCTGCTTCAGGTTCTGCTTCTGCTTCTTCGGCTTCTTCTGCTTCTGCTTCTCCTGCTGCTGCTGCTTCTGCTTCTCCTGCTTCTCCTTCTGCTTTTCCTTCTGTTTCTGCTTTTCCTTCTGCTTCTTCTCCTTCTTCTGTTTCTTCTGCTTCTGCTTCTCCTGCTGCTGCTTGTCCTACTTTTCGTTCTGCTTCTCTTTCTGCTTCTCCCTTTCCTTCTCCTTCTTCTTCTGCTTCTCCTTCTGCTTCAATTTCTCCTTCTGCTTCTCATTCTGCTTCTGCCTCTTTTGTTTTTTCTGCTTCTCCTGCTTCTGCTTCTTCTGCTTCTCCTGCTTCTCGTGCTGCTTCTCCTTCTGCTTCTCTTTCTGCTTCTGCTTATCCTTCTGCTTCTCCTACTAGTAATCCTTCTCTTTTGCATTCTCCTTCTTCTTCTTCTGCTTCTCCTGCTGTTTCTGCTTCTGCTTATTCTACTATTTCTGTTTCTTCTGCTTCTGCTTCAGATTGTGCTTCTTCTGTTTCTCCTTCTGCTTCAGATTCTGCTTCTCCTTCTTCGGCTTCTTCTGTTTCTTCTGCTTCTGCTTCTCCTGCTTCTTCTGCTTCTGTTGCTTCTCTTTCTGCTTCTCCTTCTTCTTCTGCTTCTCCTTCTGCTTCTGCTTCTGCTCTTCTCCTTCTGTTTCTTTTGCTTCTGTTTCTTCTGCTTCTTCTTCTTCTGTTTCTTCTGATTCTACTTCTACTTCTGCTTCTTCTCCTTCTCTTTCTGCTTCTACTTCTACTTCTTCTGCTTCTCCTGCTTCTCCTTCTCCTTTTGCTCCTTCTTCTTCTTCTTCTTCTCCTTCTTCTTCTTCTTCTTCTTCTTCTTCTTCTTCTTCTTCTTCTTCTTCTTCTTCTTCTTCTTCTTCTTCTTCTTCTTCTTCTTCTTCTTCTCCTTCTCCTTCTCCTTCTCCTTCTCCTTCTTCTTCTTCTTCTTCTTCTTCTTCTTCTTCTTCTTCTTCTTCTTCTTCTGCTTCTTCTTCTTCTTCTTCTTCTTCTGCTCCTTCTGCTTCTTCGCCTAGTACTTCTGCTTCTTCAGCTAATTCTGGTTCTTGTTCAAGTGCTGCTACTACTACTTATTTATCTACTACTTCACCTACTACTGCGAGGCTCCAACAGCGACAACACATGCGAAGACGAAACCACATAAGGGGAAAAGTCTTATTCCTGTAACTATAAGCCAGGATCGAGGAGCCAATGACGACAGGATTAAAGGAGAACTAAAGGAACATATGAGACTATAGTACATCAAAATCGTCTTCATGCT
>NW_012313979.1:0-2160 GCF_000151885.1 Dipodomys ordii | reverse complement strand
AGCGGGACAGCATGGGACACAATTTACACAGCGCACAATGGCGGGGACACCGCGCGGACAGAGCGGGAAAAAGCAGGGGACACAGCGGGACACAACGTGACACAGTGGGGGACAGTGCAGACAGAGAGGGGACACAGCGGGACACAGTGGTGACACAGCTGGACACAACGGAGTACATCGCAGGACACAGCGGGCACACAGCGGGGACACAGCGGGACACAGCAGGACACAGCAGGGACACAGCGGGACACAGCGGGACACAGGGGGGACCCAGCGAGGACCCAGCGGGACACAGCGGGGTACAAAGAGAGGACACAGCGGGGGACACAGCAGGGGACACAGCGGGACACAGCGGGGAACACAGCGAGGACACAGCGAGGACACATTGGGACACAGTGGAGGACAGAGCGTGGGACACAGCGAGACACAGCGGGGACAAAGCTGGACACAGCGTGGTACACAGAGGGACACAGCGGGGAGAGAGCGGGGACACAGCGGGACACAGCGAGACACAGCGGGACACAGCGGAGGACACCGTGGAACACAGCGTGGGACACAGCGAGGACACAGTGGGACACAGCAGGGGAAACAGCAAGGACACAGCGGGACACAGCGGGGGACACAGCGGGACACAGCGGGACACATCGGGGGACACAGCGGGACACAGCGGGGGACACAGCGGGACACAGCGGGGGATACAGCGTGGGACACAGCGGGTCACAGCGGGACACAGCGGGGGACACAGCGAGGACACAGCGGGACACAGCGGGGACACAGCCGGACTCAGCGGGGGACACAGAAGTACGCAGCGGAAAACAGTGGGACACAGCGGGGGACACAGAGGGGTACACAGCGGGACACAGCGGGGAACACAGCAAGGACACAGCGGGACCCAGCGGGACCCAGCGTCGATACAACGGGGACACAGCGGGACACAGCGGGGTACACAGATGGGGGCACAACGGGACACAGCGGGGGACACAGCGAGGACACAGCAGGACACAGCGTGGGAAACAACGAGGACACAGAGGAACACAGCGGGACACAATGCGACACAGCGGGAACACAGCAGTAGACACAGCGGGACACAGCGGGGGACACAGCAGGATACAGCGGGGAACACAGGGAGGACACAGCGGGACCCAGCGGGACACAGCGTCGATACAGCGGGGATACAGCGGGACACAACGGATGCACAGCTGGGAACACAGTGGGACACAGCGGGGGACAAAGCGAGGACACAGCGGGACACAGCAGGAACACTGCGGGAACATACCGGGACACAGCGGGGTTCACAGCGGCACACAGCGTGGGACACAGCGGGGACACAGCGGGACACAGCGGGGGACACAGGGAGGACACAGCAGGACACAGCGGGACACAGCAGGACACAGCGTCGATACAGCGGGGACACAGCGGGACACGGCGGGGTACACAGATGGGTACACAACGGGACACAGCGGGACACAGCGGTACACAGCGGGGACACTGCGGAAACATAGTGGGACACAGCGGGGTACACAGCGGGACACAGCGGGACACAGCTTGGGACACAGCGGGGACAAAGCGGCAGACAGCCGGGGACACAGCGAGGACACAGCGGGACACAGCGGCGACACAGTGGGGACTCACCGGGACAAAGCGGGGGACACAGCCTGACACAGCGGGGACTCAGCGGGGGACACAGCGGGGGACAAAGAGGGACACCACGGAACACAGCGGGACACAGCGGGAAACAACAGTGACCCTGCCTGGACACAGTGGGACACAGCGGGGGACACAGCGGGGGACAGTGGAGACAGAGAGTGGCCACAGCGAGACAAGCGGTGACATAGCTGGACACAGCGGGGTACACAGCGGGACACAACGGGCACACAGCGGGTACACAGCGGGACACAGCGGGACACAGCGGGGACACAGTGGGACACAGCGGGACAAAGCACGCGACACAACGGGACACAGCAGGCGACACAACGGGACACAGCAGGCACACAGCGGGGACACAGCGGGACACAGAGGGACACAGCGGGTACAGAGCGGGACACAGCCGGACACAGCGGGACACAGCGGGGGACACAGCGGGACACAGTGGGGGACCCAGTGAGGACACAGCGGGACACAGCAGGGGACACAGCGAGGACACAGCGGGGGACACAGCGG
>NW_012313978.1:0-2160 GCF_000151885.1 Dipodomys ordii | reverse complement strand
TCATGTCCCCCGCTGTGTCCCGCTGTGTCCCCTGCTGTGTCCCGCTGTGTTCCGCTGTGTCCCCTGCACTGTCCCCCACTGTGTCCTGCTGTGCCCCCCGCTGTGTCCCGCTGTGTCCCGCCTTGTCCAATGCTGTGTCCTGCTGTATCCCCGCCGTTTCCCCGCTGTGTCACGCTTTGTCCTGCTGTGTCCCGTAGTGTCGCACTTTGTCCCCTGCTGTGTCCCCCGCTGAGTCCCGCTGTGTCCCCGCTGTATCGATGCTGTGTCCCGCTGGGTCCCACTGTGTCCACGCTGTGTTCTCCTCTGTGTCCTGCAGTGTCCCCCTCTCTGTTCCCCGCTCTGTCCCTCTTTGTCCCCATCTGTGTCCCTGCTTTGTCCGTGCTGTGTCCCGATGTGTCCCGATGTGTCCTGCTGTGTCCCCCTCTGTGTCCTGCTGTCTCCTGCTCTGTCCCGTCTGTGTCTCACGCTTTGTCCCCGCTGTGTTCCGCTGTGTCCCGCTGTGTCCCGCTGTGTCCGCCACTGTGCCCGTTGTGTCCCCTTGTGTCCTAGCTTTGTCTCCCGCTGTGTCCCGCTGTGTCCTCGCTGTGTCCCACGCTGTGTTCTGCTGTGTCCTCGCTGTGTCCCCCGATGTGTCCCTTTGTGTGCCCATCTGTGTACCCCGCTGTGTCCTGCTGTGTCCCTGCTGTATCGACGCTGTGTCCCGCTAGATCCCGCTGTGTCCTAGCTGTGTTCCCAGCTGTGTCCCACTGTGTACCCCTCTGTGTCCCGCTGTGTCCCCCGCTGTATCCCGCTGTGTCCCGCTGTGTCCCGCTGTGTACTGCTGTGTCCCCCGCTGAGTCCCGCAGTGTCCCCGCAATGTCCCACTGTGTCCCACCTGTGTCCCCCGCTGTGTATGGCTGTGTCCCGCTGTGTCCTCCGCTGTGTCCCCCGCTGTGTCCCGCTGTGCCCACTGCTGTGTCCCCGTTGTGTCCCGCTGTGTCCCCTGCTGTGTCCCGCTGTGTCCTCACTTTGTCCCGCTGTGTCTTCGCTGTGTCCCCCGCTGTGTCCCGCTGTGTCCCCGCAGTGTCACCTTTGTTTCCCGCTGTGTCCCGCTGTGTTCCCGCTGTGTCCCGCTGTGTCCCCCGCTTTGTCCCGCTGTGTCCCGCTGTGTCCCGCTGTGTCCCCGCTGTGTCCCAATGTGGCCTCGCTGTGTCCCCCGCTGTGTGACGCTGTGTCCTCGCTGTGTCCTGCTGGGTCCCTCTGTTTCCCCCGCTGTGTCCCCCGCTGTGTCTCACGCTTTGTCCCAGCTGTGTCCCACTGTGTCCCGCTATGTCCAGCTGTGCCCCCACTGTGTCCCGTTGTGTCCACAGCTGTGTACCATGCTGTGTAACGCTGTTTCCCCGCTGTATCCACCCTGTGTCCCGCTGGGTCCCGCTGTGTCCTCGCTGTGTTCCCTGCTGTGTCCCGCTGTGTCCCCCACTGTGTCCCCCGCTGTGTCTTCGCTGTGTCCCCCGCTGTGTGACGCTGTGTCCTCGCTGTGTTTCCCGCTGTGTCCCGCTGTGTCCCCCGCTGTGTCCCGCTGTGTCCCCCGCTTTGTCCCGCTGTGTCTCCGCAGTGTCCCCGCTGTGTCCCGCTGTGTCACACTGTGTCCCGTGGTGTCCCGCTTTGTCCCCCTCTGTGTCCCCCGCTGAGTCCCCTCTGTGTCGCCTCTGTGTCCCGCTGTGTCCTCGCTGTGTCCCCCGCTGTGTGACGCTGTGTCCTCGCTGTGTTCCCCGCTGTGACCCGCTGTGTCCCCCGCTGTGTCCTGCTGTGTCCCGCTCTGTCCCTCTCTGTCCCCGCTGTGTCCCAATGTGGCCTCGCTGTGTCACCCGCTGTGTGACGCTGTGTCCTCACTGTGTTCCCCGCTGTGTCCCGCTGTGTCCCCCGCTGTGTCCCTGCTGTGTCCCCGCTGTGTCCCGCTGTGTCCCTCTGTGTACTGCTGTGTCCCCCGCTGAGTCCCGCTGCGTCCCCCACTGTGTCCCAATTTGGCCTCGCTGAGTCCCCCGCTGTGTCCCGCTGTGTCCTCCCTGTGTCCCCCGCTGTGTCCTGCTGGGTCCCGCTGTGTCCGCCGCTGTGTCCCCCGCTGTATCCCGCTTTGTACTACGCTGTGTCCCGCTGTGTCCTCGCTGTGTCCCCCGCTGT
>NW_012313977.1:0-2160 GCF_000151885.1 Dipodomys ordii | reverse complement strand
GAAGAAGAAGAAGAAGAAGATAGAAGAAGAAGAAAGAAGAAGAAGAAGAAGATGAAGAAGAAGAAGATGATGAAGAAGAAGAACAAGAAAGCATAAGTAGAACCATCAGGAGAAGCAGTAGAAGCAGAAGAAGCAGAAGAAGCAGAAAGCAGGAGAAGCAGAAGCAGTAGAAAAAGAATAAGCATAAGAAGAAGAATCAGAGGGAGAAGCAGAAGAAGGAGAAGGAGCAGCAGAAAGAGAAGTAGAAGGAGAATCAGAAGGAGAAGCAGAAGAAGGAGTAGCAGAAGAAGAAGCAGCAGGAGAAGCAGAAGCAGAAGAAGATGCAGAACGAGAAGCAGGAGAAGCAGAAGAAGCAGAAGCAGAAGGAGAAGCAGAAGTAGGAGAAGGAGAAGGAGAAGGAAGGGGAGCAGAAGCAATAGGAGAAGCAAAAGTAGAATGAGAAGCAGAAAGAGAAGCAGTAGAAGCAGAAGAAGCAGGAAAAGCAGAAGCAGAAGAAAGAGAAGAAGAAGAAATAGAAGAAGAATAGAAGAAGAAGAAGAAGAAGAAGAAGAAGAAGAAGAAGAAGAAGAAGAAGAAGAAGAAGAAGAAGAAGAAGAAGAGGAAGAAGAAGAAGAAGAAGGAGCAGCATAAGGAGAAGCATAGGGAGAAGCATAAGGAGAAGCAGTAGTAGCAGAAGCAGGAGAAGCAGAAGCAGAAGAAAAAGAATAAGCAAAAGAAGCAGAAGCAGAAGCAGTGGGAGAAGCAGAAAAAGGAGAAGGAGAAGGAGCAGAAGAAGGAGACGCAGAAGCAGAAAGAGAAGCAGAAACAGAAAGAGAACAAGAAGGAGAAGCAGGAGAATTAGAAGTAACAGGAGTAGAAGCAGAAAGAGGAGAAGAAGGAGAAGCAGAAGTAGAATCAGAAGAAACAGAAGAAGAAGAAGCAGAAGAAACAGAAGCAAAAGAAACAGAAGAAGGAGAAGAGCAGAAGAAGAAGCAGAAGGAGAAGAAGAGGCAGAAGGAGAAGCAGAAAGAGAAGCAGGATAAGCAGAAGATGCAGGAGAAGTACAAGAAGAAGATGAAGAAGGCGAAAGAGAAGCATTAGGAGTAGGAGAAGCAAAAGGATAAGCAGAAGCAGAAAGAGACGCAGAAGGAGAAGCAGCACGAGAAGTAGGAGAAGCAGAAGCAGGAGAATCAGAAGAAACAGAAGACGCAGAAGCAGAATGAGCAGCAGAAGAAGAAATTGAAGCAGAAGCAGAAGGAGAAGCAGAAGCAGAAGGAGAAGCAGAAGAAGGAGAAGGAGAAGAAGAAAGTGAAGCACAACGAGGAGCAGGAGAAGCAGAAGCAGGAGAAGCAGAAGAAACAGAAGGAGAAGAAGCAGAAGAAGAAGAAGAAGCAGAAACAGAAAGAAAAGCAGAAAGAGAAGCAGGAGAAGCAGAAGAAGCAGCAGCAGGAGAAGCAGAGGCAGAAGAAGAGGCAGAAGAAGCCGAAGAAGCAGAAGCAGAACCTGAAGCAGAAGGACAAGCAGGAGAAGCAGAAGAAGCAGAATCTGGAGAAACAGAAGGAGAAGCAGAAGCAGAAAGAAAAGCAAAAGCAGAAGGAGAAGCAGAAGGAGAAGCAGAAGAAACAGAAGAAGCAGAGGCAGTAGCAGAAGAAGCAGAAGATGCAGAAGCAGAAGTAAAAGCAGAAGAAGGAGAAGGAGAAGGAGAAACAGAAGGAGAAGCAGAAAGAGAAGCAGAAGAAGAAGCAGTAGAAGGAAAAGCAGCAAGAGAAGCAGAAAGAGCAGCAGAAGGAGAAGCAGGAGATGCAGAAACAAGAGAAGCAGAAGCAGAACAAACAGGAGAAGGACAAGAAGCAGAAGCAGAAGGAGAAGCAGAAACAGAAGGAGAAGCAGAAAGAGAACGAGGGGAAGCAGAAGAAACAGAAGAGAATCAAAAGCAGCAGGAGAAGCAGAAGAAACAGAAGAAGCAGAAGCAGTAGCAGTTGCAGCAGAAGCAGAAGGAAAAGCAGAAGGAAAAGCAGAAGAACGAGAAGGAGAAGGAAAAACAGAAGCAGAAGCAGAAGGAGAATCTGAAGGAGAAGCAGAAGAAGCAGATGGAGAAGCAGATGAGAAGCAGAAGCAGAAGAGATGCAGAAGGAAAAGCACAAGCAGAAGAGATGCAGAACGAGAAGCTGGAGAAGCAGA
>NW_012313976.1:0-2160 GCF_000151885.1 Dipodomys ordii | reverse complement strand
CCTTCTCGTTCTGCTTCTCCTTCTCCTTCTTCTGCTTCTCTTTCTGCTTCTTCTTCTGCTTCTTCTGATTCTCCAACTTCTCCTTCTTCTTCTCCTTCTGTTTCTGCTTCTCTTTCTGCTTCTGCATCTCCTTCTGCTTCACCTTCTGCTGCTCCTTCTCCTTCTTCTGTGTCTCCCTCTGCTTCTGCTTCTTATGCTTCTTCTTTTTCTTCTGCTTCTGCTTCTCCTGCTTCTGCTTCTTATGCTTCTACTGCTTCTTCTTCTGCTTCTGCTTCTTCTGCTTCTACTTCTCTTTCTGCTTCTGCTTCTCCTACTTCTTTTTCTGCTTCTTCTGCTGCTTCTCCTTCTGCTGCTTCTTCTACTTCTTCTGCTTCTCTTTTTGCTTCTCCTTCTGCTTCTGGTTCTGCTTCTTCTGTTTCTCGTGCCTGAATTTCTGGTTCTACTTCTTCTGCTGCTTCTCCTTCTGCTTCTGCTTCTACTTCTGCTTCTGTTTCTGCTTCTTCTCTTTCGGCTTCTCCTGCTTCTGCTTCTTGTGCTTCTCCTGCTTCTCTTTCTGCTTCTCATTCCGCTTCTGCTTTTCCTTCTGCTTCTCCTCCTTCTCCTTCTCCTACTTCTGCTTCTCCTTCAGCTTCTGTTTCTTTTGCTTCTCCTGCTCCTCCTTCTGCATCTCCTGCTTGTGCTTGTCCTTATGCTTCTTCTTCTGCTTCTGCTTCTCCTTCTCCTTCTTTTGCTTCTCCTTTTGCTTCTGCTTCTTCTGTTTGTCCTTCTTCTCCTTCTGCTTCTTCTTCTGCTTCTGCTTCTCCTTCTCCTTCTCCTTCTTTTGCTTCTCCTTTTGCCTCTGCTTCTTCTGTTTGTCCTTCTTCTCCTTCTGCTTCTTCTGCTTCTCCTGCTTCTCCTTCTGCATCTTCGTCTGCTTCTCCTTCTTCTGCTTCTCCTTCTGATTCTCCTTCTGCTTCTTCTGCTGCTGCTTTACTGCTTCTCCTTCTGCTTCTTCTTCTGTTTCTCCTTCTGTTACTCCTTCTCCTTCTTGTTCTTCTGCTTTTCCTTCTGCTTCTCGTTCTGCTTCTGCTACAACTGCTACGGCTTCTACTTCTGTTTCTTCTGCTTCTCCTTCTGCTTTTGATTCTCTTTCTGCTTTTGCTTCTCCTACTGCTTCTCATTCTGCTTCTCCAGATTCTGCTTCTTCTGCTTCATCTGCTTCTCCTTCTGCTTCAGGTTCTGCTTCTGCTTCTTCGGATTCTTATGCTTCTGCTTCTCCTGCTTCTGCTTCTTCTGCTTCCCCTACTTCTCTTTCTGTTTCTCCTTCTGTTTCTGCTTCTCCCTCTGCTTCTGCGTCTTGTCCTTCTCCTGTTTCTTTTGCTTCTGCTTCTCCTGTTTCTGCATCTCCTGCTTCTCCTTCTGCTTCTCTTTCTGCTTCTCCTGCTGCTTTTCTTTCTCCTCCTCCTTCTTCTGCTTTTCTTTCTGCTTCGCCTTCTGTTTCTCCTTCTCCTTCTCCTTCTCGTTCATCTGCTTTTCCTTCTGCTTCTGCATCTTCTGCTTCTTCTGCTACTGCCTCTGCTTCTTTTGTTTCTTCTGCTTCTCATTCTGCTTCTCCTTCTTCTTTTTCTTCTCTTTCTGCTTCTATTTCTCCTTCTGCTTCTCCAGATTCTGCTTCTTCTGCTTCTCCTGCTTCTCCTTCTGCTTCTCCAGATTCTGCTTCTTCTGCTTCTCCTGCTTCTCCTTCTGCTTCAGGTTCTGCTTCTGCTTCTTCAGCTTCTCCTGCTTCTGCTTCTCCTGCTTCTCGTTCGGTTTCTCTTTCTGTTTCTCCTTCTCCTTCTTCTGCTTCTCCTTCTGCTTCTGCTTCGCCTTCTGCTTCTGCTTCAATTTCTCCTTCTGCTGCTCATTCTGCTTCTGCGTCTTCTTTTTCTTCTGCTTCTCCTGCTTCTGCTTCTCCTGCTTCCCCTACTTCTCGTGCTGCTTCTCCTACTGCGTCTCTTTCTGCTTCTGCTTATCCTTTGGCTTCTCCTACTCCTAATCCTTCTCTTTCGCCTTCTCCTTCTTCTTCTTCTGCTTCTCCTGTGCTTCTGCTTCTGCTTATTCTACTATTTCTGTTTCTTCTGTTTCTGCTTCAGATTGTGCTACTTCTGTTTCTCCTTCTGCTTCTGATTCTGCTTCTGCTTC
>NW_012313975.1:0-2160 GCF_000151885.1 Dipodomys ordii | reverse complement strand
CATCTCCTGCTGCTGCTTCTTCTGTTTCTCCTGCTTCTCTTTCTGCTTTTCCTTCTGTTTCTGCTTCTCGTTCTGTTTCTTCTCCTTCTTCTGTTTCTTCTGTTTCTGCTTCTCCTTCTTCTTCTGCTTCTGCTTCAATTTCTCCTTCTTCTTCTCATTCTGCCTCTGCGCCTTCTGTTTCTTCTGCTTCTCCTGCTTCTTCTTCTCCTGCTACTCGTACTTCTCGTGCTGCTTCTCCTTCTGCGTCTCTTTCTGCTTCAGCTTATCCTTTTGCTTCTCCTACTCCTAATCCTTCTCTTTCTCCTTCTCCTTCTTCTGCTTCTCCTGGTGCTTCTGCTTCTGCTTATTCTACTCTTTCTGTTTCTTCTGCTTCTGCTTCAGATTGTGCTTCTTCTGTTTCTCCTTCTGCTTCAGATTCTGCTTCTGCTTCTTCGGCTTCTCCTGTTTCTTCTGCTTCTGCTTCTCCTGCTTCTTCAGCTTCTCCTGATTCTCTTTCTGCTTCTCCTTCTGCTTCTGCTTTTCCTTCTGCTTCTGCTTCTGCTCTTCTCCTTCTTCTGTTTCTTTTGCTTCTGTTTCTTGTTCTTCTTCTTCTTCTGTTTCTTCTGATTCTACTTCTGCTTCTCCTTCTTCTACTTCTCTTTCTGTTTCTACTTTGCTTCTTCTGCTTCTCCTGCTTCTCCTTTTGTTCTCCTTCTGTTTCTGCTTCTCTTTCTGCTTCTGCTTCTCCTTCTGCTGCTCCTTCTCCTTCTCCTTCTTCTGCTTCGCCCACTGCTTCTGCTTCTTTTGCTTATTATATTTCTTCTGCTTCTCCTGCATCTACTGCTTCTCCTTATGCTTTTCCTTATGCTTCTCCTTATGATTCTCCTTCTTCTCCTTCTTCTTCTTCTTTTTCTTCTTCTTCTTCTTCTTCTTCTTCTTCTTCTTCTTCTTCTTCTTCTTCTTCTCTTTCTTCTGCTTCTCCTGGTTTTTCTGCTTCTACTGCTTCTCTTTTTGCTTCTCATTCTGCTTCTGCTTCTCCTTCAGCTTCTCCTATTGCTTCTGCTGCCCTTCCTTCTCCTTCTCCTTCTCCTACTTCTGTTTCCTCTTCTGCTTCTGCTTCTTCTGCTTCTCCTGCTTCTCCTTCTGCATCTTCTTCTGCTTCTGCTTCTCCTTCTGCTGCTTCTCTGCTTCTGCTTCTCCTTCTTCTGCTTCTCCTTCTGATTCTCCTTCTGCTTCTCCTTCTCCTTCTGCTCCTTCTCCTTCTTCTGCTTCTCCCTCTGATTCTGCTTCTTTTGCTTATTCTTTTTCTTCTGCTTCTGCTTCTCCTGCTTCTGCTTCTTCTGCTTCTCCTTATGCCTCTCCTTCTCCTCCTCCTCCTTCTTCTTCTTCTTCTTCTTCTTCTTCTTCTTCTTCTTCTTCTTCTTCTTCTTCTTCTTCTTCTTCTTCTTCTTCTTCTTCTTCTTCTTCTTCTTTTTTGGTACCTTATATAAATTTTTTTTCTTTTCTAAATTTTTGTTTAATCTTTAAGTTTTGCCTTTTTTGAAAAAAAATTGTTTTCCAGTAACTTTTTTGCCCCTCCTATAATTTTTATTTTACGGAGAGGTGATTGTGCGTTTTTCTTTCTTTTTCTGATTTCTTTCTCTTTTTTCTTTTTTAATTATCTTTTTGTTTTTTGTTTAGCTCTACTGAACGTCTGATCTTTTTTCTTCCTTTCTTATCCTTTTCGCCTTTTCCTCTCTTTCGTTCTTCTTTATGTGACTTAATTCTTATCCTGCGCATCCTCAGATAAACCCGCAGTTGACGATTAGACCCTATCCCCCATTGTGTACACACTTAATCCACAAATTTATTACTCAATTCAAAACCTCTGAAACTTAAATTCCTTAATAGCAGTACTATCTCTATACCTATATAATAGTTTAAGCATTTTTATTTTTAAGTTTTTCACATCTCCTTTATATCCCTCTCCTTCTCTCAATATATTCATGTTCCTCTCTAAATAGATTGTTTTTGAGACTGTATAATATTATTAATTTTTACTTTTCTATTTTTTCTGGTCTCTTCTTTTGCTTTCCCTTTCTTCATTTTTTCTCTCTCCCTCAACTTCCATCCTACCCACCTATTTCCTGCTTTGAGATTAGGACTTAGTTAACTCTCCCTGTGCCTCCCCACATCAATCTA
>NW_012313974.1:0-2160 GCF_000151885.1 Dipodomys ordii | reverse complement strand
AAGCAGCCACAGGAAAATCTGCCCAATTCAGCCTACACCCTTGATTACCCTCAGCTATAGAAGGCCCAACACCCGTATCTGCATTACTTCACTCTAGCACTATAGTAGTCGCAGGAATTTTTCTCTTAATTCGTTTTCATCCTATAATCGAAAATAATCAAACGATATTAACCATTATCTTATGTATTGGAGCCCTAACAACTCTATTCACAGCAATTTGTGCTCTTACACAGAATGATATTAAAAAAATTATCGCATTCTCAACTTCTAGTCAACTGGGATTAATAATAGTGACTCTAGGAATTAACCAACCATATTTAGCATTCCTCCATATCTGTACACATGCTTTCTTCAAAGCTATGTTATTCATGTGTTCTGGATCTATTATCCATAGCCTAAATGATGAACAAGATATCCGAAAAATAGGAGGAATAGCCAAATTACTTCCATTTACCACTTCAGCTCTAATCATCGGCAGCTTAGCATTAACAGGTATGCCTTTCCTCACAGGATTTTACTCTAAAGACCTAATTATTGAAGCAATAAACACGTCGTATACAAACGCCTGAGCCCTAATCATTACCCTAATTGCAACCTCACTTACTGCGGCCTACAGCACACGAATCATCTTCTTTGTCCTTACAAACTACCCACGATTCCAACCTATAACCCCAATTAACGAAAATCACCCTAACTTGATTTATCCAATTTTACGACTCTTACTCGGCAGCATCTTCGCAGGATATATTATTTCAAACTTTATTAATCCAATTAATACACCAATCATGACTATACCAACTATAATTAAACTAACAGCCCTCATCATCACAATCACAGGATTTGTAATCGCATTAGAACTAAATTCTATAACACTCTACCTAAAACTCTATCCAAATTCATATCACTATAACTTCTCTAACATGCTAGGCTATTTTCCATTAATTGTACATCGTTACATCCCATTTTCTAACCTATCTTTCAATCAAAAAATAGCTACTTCAACACTAGATTATATCTGAACAGAAAAATCTATGCCTAAACTTATTAGCTCATTACAACAATCAGCATCCTCCTCCTCATCAAACCATAAAGGACTAATCGCAATCTATTTCCTATCATTCCTTCTATCTATTCTAGTCCTAATTCTTATATCTACCTAAACCCCACGAGTCACCTCCACAATAATAAATACACCAACAAACAATGACCACCCCGCTACAACCATCAACCAGCTTCCATAACTATATATAGCTCCAACACCTACAGAGTCTTCTCGAACTAAAACTATCTCGTCATTATCAAATACAACCCACTCATCCACATCATATACATTATCTAACACATTTACTCCCTCATCTCCAAGCACATAAACTACTAACATAGCCTCTATAATTACCCCTAATAAAAGCAACATTCATAGTCAAATATTAGAACTTCAAGCTTCAGGATACTCCTCTGTAGCTATTGCAGTAGTATAACCAAATACTACCAACATTCCACCCAAATAAATTAAGAATACTATCAATCCTATATAGGAACTTCCATATAACATTATTAATCCACACCCAACTCCACCACTAATAATCAACCCTAAACCAGCATAAATAGGAGAAGGCTTCGCAGCAACACCAACAAACCCTACCACCATAATTGTTAACAGAATATACAATAAATATGTCATAATTACTACATGGACTAAAACCAGGACTAATGACATGAAAAATCATCGTTGTTAATTCAACTATAGTAACCAATAATGACAATCTTACGAAAGACCCACCCTATTATAAAAATAGTTAATCACGCATTTATTGACCTTCCAACTCCATCAAACATTTCAGGATGATGAAACTTTGGCTCACTCTTGGGATTATGCCTAGTCATTCAAATCGCCTCAGGTCTATTCCTAGCAATACATTACACACCTGACACCCTCACAGCATTCTCATCAGTCACCCACATTTGTCGAGATGTGAATTACGGATGACTCATCCGCTATATGCATGCTAACGGAGCATCTCTATTTTTCATCTGCCTTTATCTTCACATCGGCCGAGGAATTTACTACGGATCATATTCCTACATAGAAACCTGAAACATTGGCATTTTACTCCTCTTCCTAACTATAGCTACAGCTTTCATAGGTTACGTCCTCCCATG
>NW_012313973.1:0-2160 GCF_000151885.1 Dipodomys ordii | reverse complement strand
TAGCAAAAGCAGAAGAACGAGAAGGAGAAGGAGAAGCAGAAGGAAAAGCAGAGGAAGGAGAAGGAGAAGCAGAAACAGAAGAAGAAGCAGAAGGAGAAGCAGAAACAGAAGAAGATGCAGAAGGAGAAGCAGGAGAAGCAGAAGAAGCAGAAGTAGGAGAAGGAAAAGGAAGGGCAGCAGAAGCAATAGGAGAAGCAGAAGGAGAAGCAGAAGAATGGGAAGAAGAAAGAGAAGCAGGAGAAGCACAAATGCAGAAGCAGGAGAAGCAGAAACAGAAGATACAGAAGAAGAAGAAGAAGAAGAAGAAGAAGAAGAAGAAGAAGAAGAAGAAGAAGAAGAAGAAGAAGAAGAAGAAGAAGAAGAAGAAGAAGAAGAAGAAGAAAAAGAAGAAGAAGAAGAAGAAGAAGAAGAAGAAGAAGAAGAAGAAGAAGAAGAAGAAGAAGAAGGAGAAGGAGAAGAAGAAGCAAAAGGAGAAGAAGAAGCAAAAGAAGAAGGAGAAGCAGGAGAAGTAGAAGGAGAAGAAGAAGAAGCAGATGTAGAAACAGAAGGAGAAGTAGAAGAAGGAGAAGGAGGAGCAGAAGGACAAGCAGCAGGAGAAGCAGAAAGAGAAGCAGGAGAAGCAGAAGAAGCAGAAGCAGGAGAAGCAGAAGCAGAAGAAAAAGAAGAAGCATTAGAAGCAGAAGCAGAGGGAGAAGGAGCAGATGTAGAAGCAGAAGGAGAAGCAGAAGGAAAAGCAGAAGAACGAGAAGGAGAAGGAGAAACAGAAGGAGAAGAAGAAGGAGAAGCAGAGGGAGAAGCCGAAGGAGAAGCAGGAAAAGCAGTAGAAGCAGAAGCAAAAGGTGAACCAAAACAAGCAGGAGAAGTAGAAGCAGAAGAAGAAGCATAAGAACAAGCACAAGCAGAAGGAGATGCAGAAGGAGAAGCAGGAGAAGCAGAAGAAGCAGAAGCTGAAGAAGAAGCAGAAGTAGGAGAAGGAGAAGGAGAAGGAGGAGAAGCAGAAGCAGAAGGAGAAGCAGAAGCAGAATGAGTAGCAGAAAGAGAAGCAGGAGAAGCACAAGAAGCAGAAGCAGGAGAACCCGAAAGAGAAGAAGAAGAAGAAGCAGAAACAGAAGCAGGAGAAGCAGGAGAAGCTAAGAAGCAAAAGCAACTGAAGCAGAAGCAAAAGAAACAGAAGAAGCATAAGTAGCAGAAGTAGAAGCAGAAGAACGAGAAGGAGAAAGAGAAATATAAAGAGAAGCAGAAGGAGAAGCAGAAGCAGAAGGAGAAGCAGAAGTAGGAGAAGGAGAAGGAAGAGGAAATATAAAGAGAAGCAGAAGGAGAAGCAGAAGCAGAAGGAGAAGCAGAAGTAGGAGAAGGAGAAGGAAGAGGAGCAGAAGCAATAGGAGAAGCAGAAGGAGAAGCAGAAGCAGAAGGAGAAGCAGAAGAAGAGGGAGAAGCAGAAAGAGAAGCAGGAGAAGCATAAGAAGCAGGAGAAGCAGAAGCAGAAGAAACAGAAGAAGCCGAAGAAGCAGAAGCAGAATCTGAAGCAGAAGGAGAAACAGAAGAAGCACAATCTGAAGCAGAAGCAGAAGAAACAGAAATAGTAGAATAAACAGAAGCAGAAGCAGCAGGAGAAGCAGAAGAAGAAGAAGGAGAAGGCAAAAGAGAAGGAGTAGGAGTAGGAGAAGCAGAAGGATAAGCAGAAGCAGAAAGAGAAGCAGAAGGAGAAGCAGCACGAGAAGCAGGAGGAGCAGAAGTATCAGAAGCAGGAAAAGCAGAAAAAACAGAAGACGCAGAAGGAGAAGGAGAAATTGAAGCAGAAGGAGAAGCAGAAGAAGAAGGAGAAGGAGAGGGAGAAGCAGAAAGAGAAGCAGAACGAGAAGCAGGACAAGCAGCAGCAGGAGAAGCAGAAGAAACAGAAGAAGGAGAAGAAGCAGAAGCAGAAGGAAAAGCAGATACAGAAGGAAAAGCAGAAGGAGAAGCAGGAGAAGAAAAAGCAGCAGCAGGAGAAGCAGAAGCAGAAGAAGCCGAAGAAGCAGAAGCAGAACCTGAAGCAGTGGAGAAGCAGGAGACGGGGAAGAAGCAGAATCTGGAGAAGCAGAAGAGAAGCAGAGCAGAAAGAGAATCAAAAGCAGAATGAGAAGCAGAAGGAGAAGTAGAAGACACAGAAGAAGCAGACGC
>NW_012313972.1:0-2160 GCF_000151885.1 Dipodomys ordii | reverse complement strand
CCTTCTCTTTCTGCTGCTGCTTCTGCTTCTTCTGATTCTCCAACTTCTCCTTCTTCTTCTCCTTCTTTTTCTGCTTCTCTTTCTGCTTCTGCTTCTCCTGCTTGTTTTTCTGCTTCTTCTGCTGCTTCTCCTGCTGCTGCTTCTTTTACTACTCCTTGTGCTTCTCTTTTTGCTTCTCCTTCTGCTTCTGATTCTGCTTCTTCTGTTTCTCCTCCCTGAATTTCTGGTTCTACTTCTTCTGATGCTTCTCCTTCTGCTTCTGCTTCTCCTTCTGCTAATGTTTCGGCTTCTTCTGCTTCTTCTCTTTCGGCTTCTCCTGCTTCTGCTTCTTGTCCTTCTCCTGCTTCTCTTTCTGCTTCTCATTCTGCTTCTGCTTCTCCTTCTGCTTCTCCTCCTTCACCTTCTCCTACTTCTGCTTCTCCTTCAGCTTCTGCTTCTTCTGCTACTCCTGCTTCTCCTTCTGCACCTCCTTCTGCTTGTGCTTGTCCTTATGCTTCTGCTTCTTCTTCTCCTTCTCCTTCTTTTGCTTCTCCTTTTGCTTCTGCTTCTTCTGTTTTTCCTGCTTCTCCTTCTGCTTCTGCTTCTTCTGCTTCTCCTTCTGCATCTTCTTCTGCTTCTGCTTCTCCTTCTTCTGCTTCTCCTTCTTATTCTCCTACTGCTTGTCCTTCTTTTTCCCTTCTCCTTCTTGTTCTTCTGCTTTTCCTTCTGCTTCTCCTTCTGCTTCTGCTACAACTGCTACTGTTTCTACTTCTTCTGTTTCTTCTGCTTCTCCTTCTGCTTTTGATTCTCTTTCTGCTTCTGCTTCTCCTTTTGCTTCTCCTTCTGCTTCTCCAGATTCTGCTTCTTCTCCTTCTCCTGCTTCTCCTTCTGCTTCAGGTTCTCGTTCTGCTTCTTCACATTCTTATGCTTCTGCTTCTCCTGCTTCTGCTTCTTCTGCTTTCCCTCCTTCTCTTCCTGCTTCTCCTTCTGTTTCTGCTTCTCCTTCTGCTTCTGCTTCTTGTCCTTCTTGTGTTTCTTCTGCTTCTGCTTCTCAAGTTTCTGCATCTCCTGCTTCTCCTTCTGCTGCTCTTTCTGCTTCTCCTGCTGCTTTTCCTTCTCTTGCTCCTTCTTCTGCTTCTCTTTCTGCTTCTCCTTCTGTTTCTCCTACTCCTTCTCCTTCTCGTTCTTCTGCTTTTCCTTCTGCTTCTCCTTCTGCTTCTGCATCTTCTGCTTCTTCTGCTACTGCCTCTGCTTCTTCTGTTTCTTCTGCTTCCCCTTCTGCTTCTCCTTCTGCTTTTGCTTCTCTTTCTGCTTCTGCTTCTCCTTCTGCTTCTCCAAATTCTGCTTCTTCTGCTTCTCCTGCTTCTCTTTCTGCTTCAAGTTCTGCTTCTGCTTCTTCGGCTTCTTCTGCTTCTGCTTCTCCTGCTGCTGCTTCTTCTGCATCTCCTGCTTCTCTTTCTACTTCTCCTTCTGCTTCTGCTTCTCATTCTGCTTCTGCTTCTTCTCCTTCCTATGTTTCTCCTGCTTCTGCTTCTCCTGCTTCTGCTTCTGCTTCTTCTGCTTCTACTGCTTCTCCTTCTCCTTCTCCTTCTCCTTCTCCTTCTTCTTCTTCTTCTTCTTCTTCTTCTTCTTCTTCTTCTTCTTCTTCTTCTTCTTCTTCTTCTTCTTCTTCTTCTTCTTCTTCTTCTTCTTCTTCTTCTTCTTCTTGTTCTTCTTGTTCTTCTTGTTCTTCTTGTTCTTCTTCTTCTTCTTCTTCTTCTTCTTCTTCTTCTTCTTCTTCTTCTTCTTCTTCTTCTTCTACTTCTTCTTCTGCTGCTGCTGCTTCTGCTTTTCCTGCGTCTGCTTCGTATACTGCTTCTCTTTCTGCTTATGATTCTGCTACTGCTTCTTCTTCTGCTTCTCCTATTGTTTCTGCGGCTCTTCCTTCTCCTTCGGCTAATTCTCCTTCTACTTCTGCTTCGGCTACTCCTGCTCCTCCTGCTTCTCCTTCTGCATCTTCTTCTGCGATTGCTGCTCCTTCTGCTGCTGCTTCTGCTTCGGATAAGCATTCAGCGAATACATCTGCTAGGTCAGCATGCCCATCTGAAATCGCCATCAGATACACCATAACTTTCTTATGGGATGAATATATGGTTCAACTAGAGCATCTGCAGCAGAAGATACTGCATCTGATTCGCTGTA
>NW_012313971.1:0-2160 GCF_000151885.1 Dipodomys ordii | reverse complement strand
TCAGAGGGAGAAGAAGAAGAAGGAGAAGAAACAGCAGAAAGAGAGCTAGATGGACAATCAGAAGGAGAAGCAGAAGAAGGAGTAGCAGAAGCAGAAGAAGCAGCAGAAGGAGAAGCAGAAGCAGAAAAAGACGCAGAACGAGAAGCAGGAGAAGCAGAAGAAGCAGAAGCAGAAGGAGAAGCAGAAGTAGGAGAAGGAGAAGGAAGTGCAGCAGAAGCAATAGGAGAAGCAGAAGGAGAAGCAGAAGCAGAATGAGAAGCAGAAAGAGAAACAGTAGAAGCAGAACAAGTAGGAAAAGCAGAAGCAGAAGAAAGAGGAGAAGAAGAAGAAGACGAAAAAGAAGAAGAAGAAGAGGAAGAAGAAGAAGAAGCAGCAGCATAAGGAGAAGCATAAGGAGAAGCATAAGGAGAAGCAGTAGAAGCAGAAGCAGGAGAAGCAGAAGCAGAAGAAAAAGAATAAGCAAAAGAAACAGAAGCAGTGAGAGAAGCAGAAGAAGGAGAAGGAGAAGGAGCAGCAGAAGGAGAAGCAGAAGCAGAAAGAGAAGCAGAAACAGAAGGAGAACAAGAAGGAGAAGCAGGAGAATCAGAAGAAGCAGAAGTAGAAGCAGAAGGAGAAGAAGGAGAAGCAGAAGTAGAAGTAGAATCAGAAGAAACAGAAGAAGAAGAAGCAGAAGAAAGAAACAGAAGAGGGAGAAGAGCAGAAGCAGAAGCAGAACGAGAAGCAGAGCAGAAGTCAGAAGAGAAAGAGAAGCAGGAGAAGCAGAAGAATCAGGAGAAGCAGAATCAGAAGAAACAGGAGAAGCCAAAGAAGCAGAAGCAGAATCTGAAGCAGAAGGTGAAACAGAAGAAGCACAATTTGAAGCAGAAGAAGAAGAAGCAGAAATAGTAGAAGAAGAAGAAGGAGAAGGCGAAAGAGAAGGATTATGAGTAGGAGAAGCAAAAGGATAAGCAGAACCAGAAAGAGACGCAGAAGGAGAAGCAGCACGGGAAGTAGGAGTAGCAGGAGAAGAAGAAGCAGGAGAAGCAGAAGAAACAGAAGGCGCAGAAGCAGAATGAGAAGCAGAAGGAGAAATTGAAGCAGAAGCAGAAGCAGAAGGAGAAGCAGAAGAAGAAGCAGAAGAAGGAGAAGGACAAGGAGAAGGAGAAAGAGAAGCAGAAAGAGAAGCAGAACGAGAAGCAGGAGAAGCAGAAGCTGGAGAAGCCGAAGCAGAAGAAACAGAAGAAGGGGAAGAAGCAGAAGGAGAAGCAGAAACAGAAGGAAAAGCAGAAAGAGAAGCAGGAGAAGCAGAAGAAGCAGCAGCAGGAGAAGCAGAAGCAGAAGAAGCCGAAAAAGCAAAAGCAGAACCTGAAGCAGAAGGAGAAGCCGGAGAAGCAGAAGAAGCAGAATCTGGAGAAGCAGAAGGAGAAGCAGAAGCAGAAAGAGAAGCAAAAGCAGAAGGAGAAGCAGAAGAAACAGAAGAAGCAGAGGCAGTATCAGAAGAAGCAGAAGATTCAGAAGCAGAAGGAGAAGCAGAAGGAAAAGCAGAAGAACTAGAAGGAGAACGAGAAGGAGAAACAGGAGTAGAAGCAGAAAGAGAAGCAGAAAAAGAGCAGTAGAAGGAAAAGCGGCAGGAGAAACAGAAAGAGCAGCAGAAGGAGAAGCAGGAAATGCAGAAACAGGAGAAGAACAAGCAGAAGAAACAGAAAAAGGACAAGAAGCAGAAGCAGAAGGAGAAGCAGAAAGAGAAGGAGGGGAAGCAGAAGAAGCAGAAGCATAAGAATCCGAAGAAGCAGAAGCAGAACCTGAAGCAGAAGGAGAAGCAGGAGAAGCAGAAGAAGCAGAATCTTTAGAAGCAGAATGAGAAGCAGAAGGAGAAGCAGAAGCAGAAAGAGAATCAAAAGCAGAAGGAGAAGCAGAAGAAACAGAAGAAGTAGAAGCAGTAGCAGTTGTAGCAGAAGCAGTGGGAAAAGCAGAAGAACAAGAAGGAGAAGGAGAAACAGAATGAGAAGCAGAAGGAGAAGCAGAAAGAGAAGCAGGTAAAGCAGAAGAAGAAGAAGCGGAAGGAGAATCAGAAGGAGAAGCGGAAGAAAGAGAAGGAGAAGCATAAGCAGAAGAAGATGCAGAAGGAGAAGCCGAAGAAGCAGAAACAGAAGGAGAAGCAGGAAAAGCAGAAGAAGCAGA
>NW_012313970.1:0-2160 GCF_000151885.1 Dipodomys ordii | reverse complement strand
ATATCCATAAATAAGTAGTCTAGGATTGAAAGAAGATTTTAGCGCTAATAGAAAATAAAGCAGGACAAATAACAATAGTACTTTGTTGATTTGCATAGCAATCACGACGCTGGAGGAGGAGGAGGAGGTGGTAGAGGAGGAGGAGGAGGTGGTGGAGGAGGAGGAGGAGAAGGAAAAGCAAAAGGAGAACCAAAAGGAGAACCAAAAGGAGAAGCAGTAGAAGCAGAAGAAGCAGAAGCAGAGAAGCAGAATCAGAAGAAAAAGTATAAGCAAAAGAAGCAGAATCAGAGGGAGAAGCAGAAGAAGGAGAAGGAGCAGAGGGAGAATGAGAAGCAGAAGGAGAATCAGAAGGAGAAGCAGAAGAAGGAGAAGCAGAAGCAGAAGAAGCAGCAGAAGGAGAAGCAGAAGCAGAAGAAGATGCAGAAGGAGAAGCAGGAGGAGCAGAAGAAGCAGAAGCAGAAGGAGAAACAGAAGTAGGAGAAGGAGAAGGAGAAGGAAAGGAAGCAGAAGCAATAGGAGAAGCAGAAGGAGAAGCAGAAGCAGAATGAGAAGCAAAAAGAGAAGCAGTAGAAGCAGAAAAACCAGGAGAAGCAGAAGAAAGACAAGAAGTAGAAGAAGAAGAAGAAGAAGAAGAAGAAGAAGAAGAAGAAGAAGAAGAAGAAGAAGAAGAAGAAGAAGAAGAAGAAGAAGAACAAGGAGAAGCTTAAGGAGAACCCTAAGGAAAAGCATAAGGAGAAGCATAAGGAGAAGCATAAGGAGAAGCATAAGGAGAAGCAGTAGATGCAGGAGAAGCAGAAGAAATAGAATAAGCAAAAGAAACAGAAGCAGAAGCAGTGGGAGAACAGAAGAAGGAGAAGGAGAAGGAGCAGCAGAAGGAGAAGCAGAAGCAGAAAGAGAAGCAGAAACAGAAGGAGAACAAAAGGAGAAGCAGGAGAAGCAGAAGAAGCAGAAGTAGAAACAGAAAGAGAAGTAGAAGAAGGAGAAGCAGAAGTAGAATCAGAAGAAACAGAAGAAGAAGAAGAAGAAGAAGAAGAAGAAGAAGAAGAAGAAGAAGAAGAAGAAGAAGAAGAAGAAGAAACAGAAGCAAAAGAAACAGAAGAAGGAGAAGAGCAGAAGCAGAAGCAGAAGGAAAAGCAGAAGCAAAAGGAGAAGCAGAAAGAGAAGCAGGAGAAGCTGAAGAAGCAGGAGAAACAGAAGCAGAAGAAACAGGAGAAGCCGAAGAAGCAGAAGCAGAATCTGAAGCAGAAGGAGAAACAGAAGAAGCAGAATCTGAAGCAGAAGCAGAAGAAACGGAAATAGCAGAATAAGCAGAAGCAGAAGCACCAGGAGAAGCAGAAGAAGAAGAAGGAGAAGGTGAAAGAGAAGGATTAGGAGTAGGAGAAGCAAAAGGATAAGCAGAACCAGAAAGAGTCGCAGAAGGAGAAGCAGCACGAGAAGTAGGTGTAGCAGGAGAAGAAGAAGCAGGAGAAGTAGAAGAAACAGAAGGCGCAGAAGCAGAATGAGAAGCAGAAGGAGAAATTGAAGCAGAAGCAGAAGGAGAAGCAGAAGCAGAAGAAGAAGCAGAAGAAGGAGAAGGACAAGGAGAAGGAGAAAGAGAAGCAGAACGAGAAGCAGGAGAAGCAGAAGAAGGAGAAGCAGGAAAAGCAGAAGCAGAAGAAACAGAAGAAGGAGAAGAGCAGAAGCAGAAGCAGACAGAGAAGCAGAAGCAAAAGGAGAAGCAGAAGAAGCAGAAGCTGAAGCAGAAGAAGAAGAAACAGAAAAAGCAGAAGAAGCAGAAGAAGAAGCAGCAGGAGAAGCAGAAGAAGAAGAAGAAGGAGAAGGAGAAAGAGAAGGATTAGGAGTAGGAGAAAGAGAAGGATAAGCAGAAGCAGAAAGAGAAGGAGAAGGAGAAGGAGAAGCAGGAGAAGCAGAAGAAGCAGAAGCAGGAGAAGCAGAAGCAGAATGAAAAGCAGAAGAAGGAGAAATTGAAACAGAAGAAGATGCAGAAGGAGAAGCAGAAGCAGTAGTAGAAGCAGATGAAGGAGAAGCAGAAGGAGAAGCATAAAGAGAAATAGAAGGAGAAGCAGAAGCAGGAGAAGCAGAATCAGAAGAAATAGAAGAAGGAGAAGAAGCTGAAGCAGAAAGAGAAGCAGAAACAGAAGGAGAAGCAGAAATAGAATG
>NW_012313969.1:0-2161 GCF_000151885.1 Dipodomys ordii | reverse complement strand
CCTGCTCTGTCCACGCGGTGTCCCGCTCTGTCCCCCGCTGTGTCCGGCTGTGTCCCCCGTTGTGTCCCGCTGTGTCCCGCTCTGTCCCCCACTTTGTACCGCGGTGTCCCCGCATTGTCCCCGCTGTGTCCCCCTGTGTCCCGTGGTGTTCCGCTTTGTCCCTTGCTGTGTCCCTCGCTGAGTCCCCTCTGTGTCCCTACTATGTCCCGCTGTGTCCTTGCTGTGTCCCCCGCTGTCTACCGCTTTTTCCCCCGCTGTGTCGCGCTGTGTCGCGCTGTGTCCTCGCTGTGTCCCCCGCTGTGTCCTGCTGTGTCCCCCGCTGTGTCCCGCTGTGTCCCTGCAGTGTCACCACTGTGTCCCCGCTGTGTCCCGCTGTGTCTTCCCTGTGTCTCACGCTGTGGCCCGCTCTGTCCCCCGCTGTGTCCCCCGCGTTGTCCTCGCTGTGTCCTTCTGTTTCCCTCTGTGTCCCCCGCTTAGTCCAGTTGTGTCCCCCGTTGTGTACCCCGCTGTGTCCCGCTTTGTACCACGCTGTGTCCTGCTGTGTCCCTCGCTGTGTCCCACTGTGTCACCCACTGTGTCCCGCTCTGTCCCCCGCTGTGTCCCGCTGTCCCCTGCTGTGTTTCCCGCTGTGTCCCGCTCTGTTCCCCGCTGTGTCTCACTGTGACCAATACTCTGTCCCGCTCTGTCCCCCGCTGTGTCCCCCAGTGACCAATGCTGTGTCCCGCTCTGTCCCCCGCTGTGTCCCGCTGTGACCAATGCTGTGTCCCTGCTGTGTCCCTGCTTTGTCCCGCTGTGTCCCCGCTGTGTCTAGGCTGTGTCCCTGCTGTGTCCCGCTGTGTCCCCCACTGTGTCCCGATGTGTTCCCTGCTGTGTCCCCCGCTGTATCCCGCTGTGTCCCCCGGTGTGTCCCGCTGTGTCCCCTGCTGTGTCACGCTCTGTCCACTGCTGTGACCGCGCTGTGTCTTGCTGTGTCCCGCTGTATCCCCCGCTTAGTCCCCGCTGTGTCAGTCTGTGTCCCGCTGTGTCCTAGAAGTGTCCTCCGCTGTGTCCCGCTGTGTCCTCCTCTGTGTCTCGCTCTGTGTCACACTGTGTCCCCCGCTGTGTCCCGCTTTGTACCCCGCTGTGTCCAGCTGTATCCTCGCTGAGTCCCTCTGTGTCCCGCTCTGTTCTCGCTGAGTCCCCGCTGTGTCCCCCTGTGTACCGTGCTCTGTCCAGCTGTATCCCCGCTGTGTCCCGCTGTTTCCCGCTGTGTCCTCCGCTGTGTCCCGCGCTGTGTCCCACTGTGTACCCCGCTGTGTCCCGCGTTGTCCCCGCTGTGTCCTGCTGTGTCCCTCTCTGTGTCCTCCGTTGTGTACCCCGCTGTGTCTAGCTGTTTCCTTGCTGTGTCCTTCTGTGTCCCGCTGTGTTCTCGCTGTGTCCCCGCTGTGTCCCCCTGTGTACCGCGCTCTGTCCAGCTGTGTCCCCGCTGTGTCCCTGTGTGTCCTGCTGTGTCCTCCGCTGTGTCCCGCTTTGTCCCCGCTGTGTCCCGCTGTGTCCCCCTCTGTGTCCCGCTGTGTCCCCCACTGTGTCCCGATGTGTCCCCGCTGAGTCCCCGGCTGGGTCTCGCTGTGTCCCTCTCTGTGTCCTCCGTTGTGTACCCCGCTGTGTCCCCTCTGTGTCTCCGCTGTGTCCCGCTTTGTCCCCATTGTGTCCGGCTGTGTCCCCCGCTGTGTCCCCCGCTGTGTCCCGCTGTGTACTGCTTTGTCCCCGCTGTCCCCTGCTGTGTCCCGCTGTGTCTCCGATGTTTCCCCGCTGTGTCCCGCTTTGTACCATTGTGTTCCCTGCTGTGTCCTCCGCTGTGCCCCGCTCTGTACAGCTGTGTCCGCGGCTGTGTCCCCTGCTTTGTCCCCTCTGTGTCCCGCTGTGTTCCCCGCTGTGTCCCCAGCTGTGTCCCCCACTGTGTCCCTGCTGTGTCCCCCGCTGTTTCCTCGCTGTGTCCCCCGATATGTCAATGCTGTGTACCGGCTGTTTCCCTCTGTGTCCCGCTGTGTCCCCCGCAGTGTCCCCCGCTGTTTCTCCACTGTGTCCCCAGCTGTGTCCAGCTGCGTCCCGCTGTTTCTCCCGCTGAGTCCCACTGTGTCCCACGCAGTGTCCCCCGCTGTGTCCCGCTGTTCCCCGCTGT
>NW_012313968.1:0-2161 GCF_000151885.1 Dipodomys ordii | reverse complement strand
GTGTCCACTGTGTCCCGCTGTGTCCGGTTGTGCCCCCACTGTGTCCCGTTGTGTCCACAGCTGTGTACCACGCTATGTAACGCTGTGTCCCCGCTTTATCGACGCTGTGTCCCGCTGTGTCCCGCTGTGTCCTCGCTGTGTTCCCCGCTGTGTCCCACTGTGTCCCCCGCTGTGTCCCCCGCTGTGTCCTCGCTGTGTCCCCTGCTGTGTCCCGCTGTGTCCTCACTGGGTCCCCCACTGTGTCCCGCTGTGTCCCCCGCTGTGTCCCGCTGTGTCAGGCTGTGTCCCGCTCTGTACCCGCTGTGTCCCTCTGTGTCCCGCTGTGTCCCCGCTGTGTGCCTGCTGTGTCCCGTTGTGTCACCTGCTGTGTCCCGTTGTGTCGCCCGCTTTGTCCCGCTGTGTCCCACTGTGTCCCCAATGTGTCCCGCTGTGTCCCCGCTGTGTGCCCGCTGTGTCCCGCTGTGTACCCCGCTGTGTCCAGCTATGTCACCGCCTTGTCTCGCTGTGGCCAATCTCTGTCTCCACTGTCCCCCGCTGTGTCCCCCGCTGTGTCCCACTGTGTCCAGGCAGGGTCACTGCTGTTTCCCGCTGTGTCCCGCTGTGTTCCGTGGTGTCCCTCTTTGTCCCCCACTGTGTCCCCCGCTGAGTCCCCGCTGTGTCACCGCTGTGTCCCACTGTGTCCTCGCTGTGTCCCCCGCTGTCTCCAGCTCTGTCCCCCGCTGTGTCTCACACTTTGTCCCCGCTGTGTACCACTGTGTCCCGCTGTGTCCCGCTGTGCCCCCACTGAGTCCCGTTGTGTCTACAACTGTGTACCACGCTGTGTAACGCTGTGTGCCCGCTGTATCGACGCTGTGTCCCGCTGGGTCCCGCTGTGTCCTCGCTGTGTCCCCCGCTGTGTTCTCGCTGTGTCCCCCGCTGTGTCCCGTTGTGTCCCCAGCTATGTACCCCGCTGTGTCCCGCTGTATCGACGCTGTGTCCCACTGGGTCCCTCTGTTTCCTTCCTGTGTTCCCTGCTGTGTCCCGCTGTGTCCCGCTGTGTCCCCGCTGTGTGCCCGCTGTGTCCCGCTGTGTACTCCTTTGTGTCCAGCTGTATCACCGCTGTGTCTCGCTTTGGCCCCTCTCTGTCTCCGCTGTCCCCCGCTGTGTCCCCCGCTGTGTCCCTCTGGGTCCCACTGTGTCCCCCGCTTTGTCCCGCTGAGTCCCCTCTGTGTCGCCGCTGTGTCCCGCTGTGTCCTCGCTGTGTCCCCCGCTGTCTGCCGCTTTGTCCCCGCTGTGTCCCAAGCTGTGTCCCGCTGTGTCCCGCTGTGTACCCCGCTGTGTCCCACTATGTTTCCGCAGTGTCCCCGCTGTGTACCGCTGTGTCCCGCTGTGTCCCCGCTGTATCGACGCTGCGTCCCGCTGTGTCCCGCTGTGTCCTCGCTGTGTCCCACGCTGTGTTCTGCTGTGGCCTCGCTTTTTTCCCCGCTGTGTCCCCCTCTGTGTCCCCCGCTGTGTCCCACTGTGTCCCCCGCTGTGTCCCTGCTATGTCCCGCGGTGTCCCGCTGTGTACTGCTGTGTCCACCGCTGAGTCCCGCTGTGTCTCCGCTGTGTCCCAATGTGTCCTCGATCTGTCCCCCGCTGTGTACCGCTGTGTCCATCCTGTGTCCCCCGCTGTGTCCTGCTGTGTCCCGCTCTGTCCCCCGCTATGTCCTGCTGTGTCCCCCGCTGTTTCTCGCTCTATCCTTGCTGTGTCCCCCACTGTGTGCCGCTGTGTCCTCGCTGTGTCCCCCGCTGTGTCCCGCTGTGTCCTTTTGTGTCACGCTGTTTTCCCGCAGTGTCCCTGCTGTGTCCCCCTGTGTACCCCGCTGTGTCCAGTTTTGTCTCCGCTGTGTGTCGCTGTGTCCCACGCTCTGTTCCACACTGTGTCCCGCCTTGTCCTGCGCTGTGTCCCGCTGTGTCCCCCGCTGTGTCCCGCTGTGTCACCCCCTGAGTCCCCGCTGTGTCACCGCTCTGTCCGGCTGTTTCCTCGCTGTGTAACACTGTGTCCCGTGGTGTCCCACTTTGTCCCACGCTGTGTCCCCAGCTGAGTCCCCTCTGTGTCGCCTCTGTGTCCCCGTGTGTCCTAGCTGTGTGCCCCGCAAAACTCCCGCTTTGTCTCCCGCTGTGTTCCGCTGTGTCCCGC
>NW_012313967.1:0-2161 GCF_000151885.1 Dipodomys ordii | reverse complement strand
CAGCAGGGTGACACAGCGGTTGACACAGCGGGATTTTTGCTGTGGATACAGCGAGGACACAGCAGGACCCAGCGGGACTCAGCGTCGATGCAGTGAGTACACAGCAGGACACAGCGGGGTACCCAGCTGGGGACACCACGGGACACATCGGGGGACACAGTGAGGACACAGCAGAACACAGCGTGGGACACAGCGGGGACACAGCGGGACACAGCGCGACACAGCGGGGGACACAGCGAGGACACATTGAGACACAGCGAAACTCAGCGGAGGACACAGTAGTACACATCGTGACACAGCAGGAGACACAGCGAGGACACATCGGTGGACAAGGGGGAGACAGAGCGGGACACAGCTAGGACGCAGCGGGAAAAGCGGGGGACACAGCGGGACTCAGCGGGGACACAGCAGTACACATCGTGACACAGCAGGAGACACAGCGAGGACACAGCGGGGACTCACCGGGGGACACAGTGGGGCCAAAGCGGGACACCACGGGACACAGCAGGGGACAAGGGGGAGACAGAGCGGGACACAGCGAGGACACTGCGGGACACAGCGGGACAAAGCGGTAGACACAGCGGGGTCCACAGCGGGACACAGCGGGACATATCGGGAGACACAGGAGAGACACAGCGGGACACAGCAGGGGACACAGCGAGGACACATGGTGACACAGCGGGGACACAGCGGGACTCAGCGGGGGACACAGCAGTACACAGCGGGACACAGCGGGACACAGCGGGGACACATCAGGGACACAGCGGGGAACACAGCGAGGACACAGCGGGACCCAGCGGGACACAGCGTCGATACAGCGGGGACACAGCCTTACACAGCGGGGTACACAGCTGGGGACAAAAAGGTATACAGTGGGGGACACAGCGGGACACAGCGGGACACAGTGGGACACAGCGGAGACAAAGAATGAGACACAGTGGGGAACACAGCGGGAGACAGCGGGGGACACAGCGAGGACACAGCTTGACACGGCGGGGACACAGCGGGGACTCAGCGGGGGACACAGCGGGTACAAAGCGGGACACCACGGAACACAGCGGGACACAGCGGGAAACAGCGGTAACCCTGCGGGGACACAGCGGGACACAGCGGGGGACACAGCGGGGGACACAGTGGAACACAGTGGGGAACAGAGTGTGGGACAAAGCAAGACACAGTGGGGACAAAGCTGAACACAGCGGGGTACACAGCGGGACACAGCTGGGACACAGCAGGAACACAGTGGGAAACAGCGGGTCATAGCAGGGAAACAGGGGGACAGAGCGCGACACAGCGGGGAACACAGCGGGACACAGCGGAGGACACAGCAAGGACATATCGGGACACAGCGGGACACAGCGGGGGACACAGCTGGACACAGCGGGGGTCACAGCGAGGACACAGCGGGACACAACGGGGAAAACAGCGAGGATACAGCGGGACACAGCGGGGGACACAGTGGTACACAGCGGGGACACAACAGTGGACACAGCCGGACACAGCGGGGGACACAGCGGGACACAGCGGGGGACACAGCAGTGGACACAGCGGGACACAACGGGGACACAGCGGGGGACACAGCAGGACCCAGCGGGACACAGTGGGACACAGCGGAGACAAATCATGAGACAGAGCAGGGGACAGAGCGTTAGACAGTGGGGGACACAGCGAGGACACAGCAGGACACAGCGGGGACACAGCAGGGACTCAGCTGGGACACAGCGGGGACATAGCAGGACACCGCAGGACATAGTGGGGACACAGCGGCCGAAACAGCAGGGACACAGCGTGGACACAGTGGGACAAAGCGTGGGACGCGGGGACAGAGCGGGACACAGCAGGACATAGGGGGAAACAGTGGGGACACAGCGGGACACAGAGGGCCACAACGGGGGACACAACGGGGACACAGCGGGACACAGCAGGGACACAGCGAGGGACACAGTGGGACACAGCGGGGACACAGTGGGGGACACAGCGGGGGACACAGCGGGGACACAGTGGGACACAGCGTGGACACTGCGGGTGACACAGCGGGGACACAGCGGGGACTCAGCGTGGGACACAGCGAGGGAAAAAGCGAGACACCACGGAACAGAGCGGGACACAGCGGGACACAGCGGGGGACACAGTGGGAAACATCTGGGACACCGAGGGATGA
>NW_012313966.1:0-2161 GCF_000151885.1 Dipodomys ordii | reverse complement strand
GACAAAGTGGGGGACACAGCAGGACTCAGCGGGGAACACAGCGAGGACACAGCGGGACCTAGCGGGACACAGTGTCGAAACAGCGACGACACAGGGGGACACAGTGGGGTACACAGCTGGGACACAACGGGATACAGTGGGGGACACAGCAGGACACAGTGGGACACAGCGGGACACAGGGGGACAGAGAAGGGGGTTAGAGCGGGACACACAGGGACACAGCGGGGACAAAGCAGGACACAGCGGGGACACAGCGGGACACAGCGGGACACAGCGGTCACAGCGGGGGACACAGCGAGGACACAGCGGGACCTAGCGGGGACACAGAGGGGACACTGCAGAGACACAGCAGGACACAGCGGGACACAGCGGGGGACACAGCGGAACACAGTGGGGGACACAGGGAGGACACAGTGGGACACAGCGTGGGACATAGTGGAAAGCAGCGGGGGACACAGCGATGACACAGCGTTACACAGCAAGGACACAGATGGGACTCAGCGGGGGACAAACGGGGGACAAAGCGGGACACCACTGGACACTGTGGGACACAGCGGGACAAAGCGGGGACACTGCGGGCACCCAGCGGGACAAAGCTGGGGACACAGCGGGACAAAGTGGGGGATACAGCCGGACAAAGCGCGGGACAGAGCGGGGGACAGTGCAGGACTCAGCAGGGACACAGCGGGACACATCGGGGACAGAGCGGGACCAGCGTGACACATTAGGACAGCGTGACACATTGGGACACAGCGGGGGACACAGTGGGACACAGTGGGACACAGCAGAGACACAGCCGGACAAAGCGGGGACACAGCATTGGTCATAGCGGGACATAGCGGGGGACACAGCGGGACAAAGAGGGGACTCAGCGAGAACACAGCGGGGGACACAGAGGGGGCCAAAGTGGGACACAGTGGGGACAGAGCGGGACACAGCGTGACACAGCGGGACACAGGGAGGGACAGAGTGGGACACAGCGGGGGACACAGTGAGGACACAGCAGGACACAGCGGGGGACACAGCGAGGACACATCGGGACACAATGCGACACAGCGGAGGACAAAGTGGGAGACAGCGGGGGACACAGCGAGGACATAGCAGGACATAGCGGGGACACAGATGGGACTCAGCGGGGGACACAGTGGGGGACAAAGCGGGACACCACGGGACATAGTGGGACACAGCGTGGACACTGCGGGGACACAGCAGGACAAAGCAGGGAACAAAGCAGGACACAGCGGGACACAGCAGGGGACACAGCCGAACACAGCGGGGGACAGAGCGGGACAGAGCAGGACACAGCGGGGACAGAACCGGACACAGCGTGACACAGCGGGACACAGCAGGGGACACAGCAGGACACAGCGGGGGACACAGCTAGGACACAGCGGGACAGAGCGGGGGATACAGCGAGGACACAGCGGGACACAGCGGGGACCCAATAGGGGACACAGTGGGACCCAGCGGGACACAGCGGGACACATCGGGGACAGATCGGGACGAAGCGGGACACAACGCGGGACACAGTGAGGACACAGCGGGACAGAGCGGGAGATACAGCGAGGACACAGCGGGACACAGCGGGACATAGCGGGACACAGCGGGGACACAGCAGGGACACAGGGGACACAGCGGGACACAGCGGGGGCACAGCGGGGGACACAGCGGGGGATACAGCGGGACGCAGCGGGGTACACAGCGGGATACAGCCGGGGACACAGTGAGGACACAGCGGGACAGAGCGTGTGATACAGCGAGGACACAGCCGGACACACCGGGGACACAGCAGGCGACTCAGCAGGACACAGCAGGGGACACAACGGGACACACCGTGGGATACAGCAGGGGACAAAGCGAGGACACAGCGTTACACAGCAGGGACACAGATGGGACCCAGCGGGGGACACAGCGGGGGACAAAGCGGGACAACACTGGACACAGTGGGATAAAGCGGGGCAAAGCAGGGACACTGCGGGCATCCAGCGGAACACAGCGTGGGACACAGCGAGGACACAGCGGGACACAGCGGGACACAGCGGGGACAAAGCAGGGACACAGCAGGGATACAGTGGGTTACACAGCGGGACACAACGGGACACACCAGGACAAGCGGAGGACACAGCGGGGGACACATCGGGACACAACGGGGAGCAAAGCA
>NW_012313965.1:0-2161 GCF_000151885.1 Dipodomys ordii | reverse complement strand
ACAGCCGGACACAGCGGGACACAGTGGGACACAGCGGGGACAAAGCGTGAGACACAGCGGGGGACAGAAAGGGAGACAGCAGGGGACACATCGAGGAAACAGCGGGACACAGCAGTGACAAAGCGGGGACTCAGCGGGGGACACAGTGGGACACAGCGGGGGACACAGCGGGACACAGTGCGGGACACTGCGGGACACAGTGTGGGACAGAGCGTGGGAC
Organism: Dipodomys ordii; assembly: GCF_000151885.1. Classification (NCBI taxonomy): domain Eukaryota; kingdom Metazoa; phylum Chordata; class Mammalia; order Rodentia; family Heteromyidae; genus Dipodomys; species Dipodomys ordii. Next base: position 1,941 of record NW_012313965.1, on the reverse strand, counting down.
ATAGCGAGACACAGCGGGGACAAAGCTGGACACAGCGGGGTACACAGAGGGACACAGCAGGGACACAGCGGGGAAACAGCGTGACACAAAAGGACACAGCTGGACACAGCGGGGGGCACAGTGGGACACAGTGGGATACAGCGGGGACTCAGAGGGACACAGCGGGACACAGCGGGGACAGAGCGGGACACAGTAGGACACAGCGGGACACAGCGGGGGACACAGCGGGACACAGTGGGGGATCCAGCGAGGACACAGCGGGACACAGCAGGGGACACAGCGAGGACACAGCGGTGGACACAACGGGTCACAGCGGTGAACACAGCGAGGACACAGTGGGACACAGCGGGACACAGCATCGATACAGCGGGACACAATGGGGTACACAGCTAGGGTCACAATGGGACACAGTGGGGGACCCAGTGAGGACACAGCGGGACACAGCAGGGGACACAGCGGGGGACACAGCGGGGGACACAGCGGGACACAGCAGGGGAAACAGCGAGGACACAACGGGGGACAAAGCGGGGGTCACAGCGGGACACAGCGGGGAACACAGTGAGGACACAGCGGGACACAGCGGGACACAGCATCGATACAGCGGGGACACAGCGTTACACAGCGTAGTACACAGCTGTGGACACAACGGGACACAGTGGGGGCACAGCCAGACACAGGGGGACACGGTGGGACACAGTAGGGACAAAGAGTGAGACACAGCGGGGGACAGAGAGGGAGACAGCAGGGGACACAGCGAGGAAACAGCAGGACACAGGGGTGACACAGCGAGGACTCAGCGGGGGACACAGCGGGAAACAGCGGGGAACACAGCGAGGACCCAGCGGGACCCAGCGGGACACAGAGTAGATACAGCGGGCACACAGCGTTACACAGCGTGGTACACAGCTGTGGACACAACGAAATACAGTGGGGGCACAGCGGAACACAGCGGGACACAGTGGGACACAGCGGGGACAAAGCGTGAGACACAGCGGGGGACAGAGCGGGAGACAGCGGGGGACACAGCGAGGACACAGCGGGACACAGCGGGGACTCAGCGGGGGACACAGCGGGAGACAAAGAGGGACACCACGGAACACAGCGGGACACAGCGGGAAACAGCAGTGACCCTGCGGGGACACAGTGGGACACAGCTGGGGACACAGCGGGACACAGAGGGGGACTGAGCGGGAAACAGAGGGGGACAGAGCGTGGGACACAGCGAGACACAGCAGGGACAAAGCTGGACACAGCGGGGTACACAGAGGGACACAGCGGGGACGCAGCGGGGAAACAGCGTGACACAGCAGGAAACAGCGGGACACAGCGGGGGACACAGCAGTACACAGCAGGACAAAGCGGGACACAGCGGGGACACAGCAGAGACAAAGCGGGGTACACAGTGGGACAGAGTGGGGTACACAGCTGGGGACACAGCGAGGACACAGCGGGACACAGCGGGACACAGCGGGGACACTGCGGGAACATAGCAGGACACAGCGGGGTGACACAGCGGGACACAGCGGGGGACACAACGGGACACAGCGCGGGACAAGGCGGGACACAGTGTGGACAGAGCGTGGGACACAGCGAGACACAGCGGAGACAAAACTGGGCACAGCGGGGTACACAGCGGGACACAGCGGAACACAGCGGGAGACAAAGCGGGAGACAGCGGGGCACACAGCGAGGACACAGGGGGACACAGAGGCGACACAGAGGGGACTCAGCGGGGGACACAGCGTGGGACAAAGTGGGACACCACGGGACACAGTGTTACACAGCGGGACACAGCGGGGACACTGCGGGACACAGAAGGACAAAGCGGGGGACACAGCGGGACACAGCGTGCCACAGCGGAGGACCCAGCGGGGGACAGCGGAGACAGAGAGTGGCCACAGCGAGACACAGCGGTGACACAACTGGACACAGCGGGATACA
>NW_012313964.1:0-2161 GCF_000151885.1 Dipodomys ordii | reverse complement strand
TATGTCCCCCACTGTCTCCCGCTTTGTCCCCCGCTGTGTCCCCGCTGTGTCACGCTATGTCCTTGCTGTTTCCCCCGCTGTGTCCCGCTGTGTCCCCGCTATGTCCCCAGCTGTGTCCCGCTGTGTCCCACTGTGTACCCTGCTGTGTCCCGCTAGGTTCCCGCACTGTCCCGGTGTGTCCCGCTGTGTCCTCGCTGTGTCCCCTGCTGTGTCCCGTTGTGTCCCCAGCTGTGTAGCTCGCTGTGTCCCTCTGTGTCCACGCTGTATGGACGCTTGGTCCCACTGGGTCCCGCTGTGTCCTCCCTGTGTCCCCAGCTTTGTCCCGCCGTGTCTGCCACTGTGTCCCGCTGTGTCTACTGCTTTGTCCCCGCTGTGTCCCGTTGTGTCCCCCTGTGTCCTCACGTGTCCCCGCTGTCTCCCGCTTTGTCCCCCGCTTTGTTCCGCTGTGTCACGCTGTGTCCTCCCTGTGTCCCCCGCTGTGTCCCACGCTGTGTTCTGCTGTGGCTTCACTTTTTTCCTCGCTGTGTCCCGCTGTGTACCCCTCTGAGTCCCCCGATGTTTCCCGCTGTGTCCCCCGCTGTGTTCCTGCTGTGTCCCCGCTGTGTCCCGCTGTGTCCCGCTGTGTACTGCTGCATCCCCCGCTGAGTCCCGCTGTGTCCCCGCTGTGTCCCAATGTGTCCTCACTCTGTCCCCCGCTGTGTACCGCTGTGTCCTTCCTGTGTCCCCCGCTGTGTCCCGCTGTGTCCCCCGCTGTGTCCCCCGCTTTGTCCCGCTGTGTCCCCCGCTGTGTCCCGCTCTGTCCTTGCTGTGTCCCCCACTGTGTGCCGCTGTGTCCTCGCTGTGTCCCCCGCTATGTCGCGCTGTGTCCTTTTGTGTCACGCTGTTTCCCCGCTGTGTCCCTCTGTGTACCTCGCAGTGTCCAGCATTGTCCCCGCTGTGTCTCGCTGTGTCCCACGCTCTGTCCCACAATGTATCCCGCAGTGTCCCGGGCTGTGTCCTGCTGTGTCCCCCGCTGTGTCCCGCTGTGTCCCCCGCTGAGTCCCCGCTGTGTCACCGCTATGTCCCGCTGTTTCCTCGCTGTGTCCCCTGCTGTCTCCCTCTCTGTCCCCCGCTGTGTCTCATGCTTTGTCCCTGCTGTGTCCCACTGTGTCCCGCTGTGTCCGGCTGTGCCCCCAATGTGTCCCGTTGTGTCCACAACTGTGTACCATGCTGTGTAACGCTGTGTCCCCGCTGTATCGACGCTCTGTCCCACTGTGTCCTGCTGTGTCCTCGCTGTGTTCCCCGCTGTGTCCCGCTGTGTCCCCTGCTGTGTCCCACGCTGTGTCCTTGCTGTGTCCCCTGCTGTGTCCCGCTGTGTCCTCACTGGGTCCCCCACTGTGTCCCGCTGTGTCCTCCGCTTTGTCCCGCATGTCCGGCTATGTCCTTCTCTGTCCCCGCTGTGTCCCGCTGTGTCCCGCTGTGTCCCCGCTGTGTGCCTGTTGTGTCCCGCTGTGTCCCACTGTGTCCCCGCTGTGTCCTGCTGTGTCCCCCGCTGTGTCCCCCGCTGTGTCCTTGCTGTGTCCCTGCTGTGTCCCGCTGTGTCCTCACTGGGTCCCCCACTGTGTCCCGCTGTGTCCCCCGCTGTGTCCCGCTGTGTCCGGCTATGTCCCTCTCTGTCCCCGCTGTGTCCCGCTGTGTCCCGCTGTGTCCCCGCTGTGTGCCTGCTGTGTCCCGTGGTGTCCCACTTTGTCCCACGTTGTGTCCCCCGGTGAGTCCCCTTTGTGTCGCCGCTGTGTCCCCCTGTGTCCTCGCTGTGTCTCCTGCTGTCTCCCGCTTTGACTCCTGCTGTGTTCCGCTGTGTCCCGCTGTGTCCCCGTTGTGTCCCCAGCTGTGTCCCGCTGTGTCCCGCTGTGTACCCCGCTGTGTGCTGCTATGTTCCCGCAGTGTCCCCGCTGTGTCCCGCTGTGTCCCGCTGTGTCCTTGCTGTGTCCCCAGCTGTGTACCCCACTGTGTCCCGCTGTGTCCCTGCAGTAGCGACGCTGGGTCCCGCTGTGTCCTGCTGTGTCCTCCCTTTTGTCCACCCCTGTGTCCTGCTGTGTCTACTGCTGTGTTCCCCGCTGTGTCCCGCTGGATCCAGCTGGGATCCCTGCTGTATCCACGCTGGGTCCCGCTGGGGTCCTGG
>NW_012313963.1:0-2161 GCF_000151885.1 Dipodomys ordii | reverse complement strand
ATGCTGTGTGCCGCTGTGTCCTCGATGTGTCCCCCGCTGTGTCCCGCTGTGTCCTGCTGTGTCACGCTGTTTCCCCGCTGTGTCCCTCTGTGTACCCCGCTGTGTCCAGCTTTGTCCCCGCTGTGTCTCGCTGTGTCCCACGCTCTGTCCCCCACTGTGTCCCGCTCTGTCCCCCTCTGTGTCCCGCTGTGTCCCCTGCTGTGTCCCACTGTGTCCCCGCAGTGTCACTGCTGTTTCCAGCTGTATCCCGCTGTGTTCCGTGGTGTCCCTCTTTGTCTCCCGCTGTGTCCCCCGCTGAGACCCCGCTGTGGCAAAGCTGTGTCCCCCTGTGTCCTGGCTGTATCCCCCGCTGTCTCCAGCTCTGTACCCCGCTGTGTCTCAAGCTTTGTCCCCGCTGTGTCCCACTGTGTCCCGCTGTGTCCGGCTGTGCCCCCACTGTGTCCCCGCTGTGTCCCTGCTGTGTCGCCGCTGTGTCCCGCTGTTTCCTGCTGTGTCCTCGCTTTGTCCCACGCTGTGTTCCGCTGTGTCCCCCGCTGTGTCCCGCTGTGTCCCGCTGTGTCCCCCGCTGTGTCCCGCTGTGTCCCCCGCTGTGTCCCCCGCTGTGTCCCGCTGTGTCCCGCTTTGTCACTGCTGTGACCCTCTCTGTCCCCGCTGTATTGACGCTGTGTCCCGGTGTGTCCCGCTGTGTCCGCGCTATGTTCCCGGCTGTGTCCCGCTGTGTACCCCGCTGTGTCCCCCCGCTGTGTCCCGATGTGTGTCCCGCTGTGTCCCCTCTCTGTCCCCTGCTGTCCCCCGCTGTGTCCCCCGCTGTGTCTCGCTGTGTTGCCCACTGTGTCCCGCTGTGCCCCTGCATTGTCCCCGCTGTGTCCCACTGTGTCACACTGTGTCCCGTGTTGTCCCGCTTTGTCCCCCGCTGTGACCACGCAGTGTTTCCCGCTGTGTCCCGCTGTGTCCTCGCTGTGTTCCCCGCTGTGTCCCGCTGTGTCCGACTGTGTCCCGCTGTGTCCCCGCTGTGTCCCGCTGTGTCCCGCTGTGTCCCCGCTGTTTGCCCGCTGTGTCCCGCTGTGTCCCCTGCTGTGTCCCGCTGTGTCCGACTGTGTCCCGCTCTGTCCCCGCTGTGTCCCGCTGTGTCCTGCTGTGTCCTCGCTGTGTCCCACGCTGTGTTCCGCTGTGTCCCCCGCTGTGTCCCGCTGTGTCCCGCTGTGTCCCCGCTGTGTCCCGCTGTGTCCCCCGCTGTGTCCCGCTGTGTCCCACTGTGTCCCTGCTGTGACCCTCTCTGTCCCCGCTGTATTGACGCTGTGTCCCGGTGTGTCCCGCTGTGTCCGCGCTGTGTTTCCGGCTGTGTCCCGCTGTGTACCCCTCTGTGTCCCCAGCTGTGTCCCGCTGTGTCCCCTCTCTGTCCCTGCTGTCCCCCGCTGTGTCCCCCGCTGTGTCTCACTGTGTCGCCCGCTTTGTCCCGCTGTGCCCCTGCAGTGTCCCCGCTGTGTCCCACTCTGTCACACTGTGTCCCGTGTTGTCCCGTTTTGTCCCCCGCTGTGACCTCGCAGTGTTTCCCGCTGTGTCCCGCTGTGTCCTCGCTGTGTTCCCCGCTGTGTCCCGCTGTGTCCCCGCTGTGTGCCCGCTGTGTCCCGCTGTGTACCCCGCTGTGTCCAGCGGTGTCCTTTTGTGTCACGCTGTTTCCCCGCTGTGTCCCTGCTGTGTCCCTCTGTGTACACCGCTGTGTCCAGCTTTGTCCCCGCTGTGTCTCGCTGTGTCCCACGCTCTGTCCCACACTGTGTCCCGAAGTGTCCCCCGCTGTGTCCCGCAGTGTCCCACGCTGTGTCCCACTGTGTCCCCCGCTGAGTCCCCGCTGTGTCACCGCTGTGTCCCGCTGTTTCCTCGCTGTGTCCAATGCTGTTTCCGTCTCTGTCCCTCGCTGTGTCTCACGCTTTGTCCCCGCTGTGTCCCACTGTGTCCCGCTGTGTCCAGCTGTGCCCCCACTGTGTCCCGTTGTGTCCACAGTGTGTACCACGCTGTGTAACGCTGTGTGCCCGCTGTATCGACGCTGTGTCCCGTTGTGTCCCGCTGTGTCCTCGCTGTGTTCCACACTGTGTCCCACTGTGTCCCCCGCTGTGTCCCCCGCTGTGTCCTCGCTGTGTCCCCTGTTGTTCCCACTTGAGAA
>NW_012313962.1:0-2161 GCF_000151885.1 Dipodomys ordii | reverse complement strand
CAATTCTTTCTTCTGCTTCTCTTTCTGCTTCTCCTATTGCTTCTGCGGCTCTTCCTTCTCCTTCTCCTTCTTCTACTTCTCCTTCTGCTTCTGCTTCTTCTGCTTCTCCTTCTGCATCTTCTTCTACTTCTGCTTCTCTTTCTGCTGTTTCTTCTGCTTCTGTTTCTCCTTCTGCTTCTCCTTCTGCTTCTTCTGCTTCTCCTTCTGATTCTCCTTCTGCTTCTCCTTCTGTGTCTCCTTCTCCTTCTCGTTCTTCTGCTTTTCCTTCTGTTTCTCCTTCTGCTTCTGCTGCAACTGCTACTGCTTCTGCTTCTTCTGTTTCTTCTGCTTCTCCTTCTGCTTTTGATTCTCTTTCTGCTTCTGCTTCTGCTTCTACTTCAGCTTCTCATTCTGCTTCTCCAGATTCTGCTTCTTCTGCTTCTCCTGCTTCTCCTTCTGCTTCAGGTTCTGCTTCTGCTTCTTCGGATTCTTATGCTTCTGCTTCTCCTGCTTCTGCTTCTTCTGCTTCCCCTCTTTCTTTTTCTGCTTCTCCTTCTGTTTCTGCTTCTCCTTCTGCTTCTGTTTCTGCTTCTTGTCCTTCTCCTGTTTCTTCTCCTTCTGCTTCTCCTGCTTCTGCTTCTTCTGCTTTTCCTGCTTCTCTTTCTGCTTCTCCTTCTGCTTCTGCTCCTTCTCCTTCTTCTGTTTCTTCTTCTTCTGCTTCTCCCGCTTGTTCTTCTCCTGCTTCTCCTGCTTCTCGTTCTGCTTCTCTTTGTCGGCTTCTCTTTCTATTTCTGCTTCTGCTTCTTCTGTTTCTGTTTATTCTCCTTCTTCTTCTCCTTGTGCTTCTGCTTCTTCTGCATCTCCTGCTTCTCCCTCTGCATCTCCTTCTGCTTGTGCTTTTCCTTCTGCTTCTTCTTCCCCTTCGGCTTCTCCTTCTCCTTCTTCTGCTTCTCCGTCTGCTTCTGTTTCTTCTGCTTTTCCTGCTTCTCCTTCTGCTTCTGCTTCTGTTTCTCCTTCTCGTTCTTCTGCTATTCCTTCTGCTTCTCTTTCTGGTTCTGCATCTTCAGCTTCTTCTGCTACTGATTCTGCTTCTTCTGTTTCTTCTGCTTCTCCTTCTGCTTCTCCTTCTGCTTTTGCTTCTCTTTCTGCTTCTGCTTCTCCTTCTGGTTCTCCTTCTTCTTCTCCAGATTCTGCTTCTTCTGCTTCTCCTGCTTCTCCTTCGGCTTTAGGTTCTGCTTTTGCTTCTTCGGCTTCTTCTGCTTCTATTTCTGCTTCTCCTTCTGTTTCTGCTTCTAATTCTGCTTCTGCTCCTCCTACTCCTAATCCTTCTCTTTCTCTTTCTTCTTCTTCTGCTTCTCGTTCTGCTTCTGCTTCTTCTGCTTGTTCTGTTTCCTCTACTTCTGCTTTTCCAGCTTCTCCTGCTTCTGCTTCTCCTTCTGCTTCAGGTTTTCCTTCTGCTTCTTCGGCTTCTTCTGTTTCTGCTCCTCCTGCTACTGCTTCTTCTGCTTCTCTTTCTGCTTCTCCTTCTGCTTCTGCTTCTCCTTCTGCTCCTTCTCCTTCTTCTGTTTCTTCTTCTTCTGCTTCTCCCGCTTCTGCTTCTTCTGCTTCTCCTGCTTGTCCTACTCCTTCTGCTTCTCCTTTTCCTTCTTCTGCTTCTCTTTCTGCTTCTGCTTCTGCTTCTTCTGATTCTCCAACTTCTCCTTCTCCTTCTGTTTCTGCTTCTCTTTCTTTCTTTTTGTCCTTCTTTTTTCTTTCTTTCTTTTCTCTTTCTCTCTTTCTTTCTTCTCTTGCTTGTTTACTTGCTTTTTCTTCCTTCTTTCCTTGCTTTCTTTTTCTCTCTCTTTCCTACCTATTTTTCCTCCTTCCCTCCTTCTTTCTTTCTTTCTTTCTTCCTTTCTCTCTTGTGTGTTGTACTAGACTTGAACTCAAGGCCATTCACTCTTGTTCTGTTCAAGGCTGGTACTCTACCACTTGAGCCACAAATCCACTTTCAACTTTTTTGTTCTACTGGTTAACTGGAGATAAGAGTCTCACAAATTTTCCTGCTTAGGCTGGCTTCCAACTGTGATCCTCATATCTCAGCCTCTATAGAGTAGCTAGGATGGCAATGTGAGCCATTAGCCCTGTTTAAATCTTATATCTTATAGTAGAAACAACACAGAAGAAGGGACCCTGAGGCGGA
>NW_012313961.1:0-2161 GCF_000151885.1 Dipodomys ordii | reverse complement strand
ATGCTGCTCCTTCTCCTTCTTCTGTTTCTCCTTCTGCTTCTGCTTCTGCTTCTTATGCTTCTTCTTTTTCTTCTGCTTCTGCTTCTCCTGCTTCTGCTTCTTATGCTTCTACTGCTTCTTCTTTTGCTTCTGCTTCTTCTGCTTCTACTTCTCTTTCTGCTTCTGCTTCTCCTGCTTGTTTTTCTGCTTCTTCTGCTGCTTCTCCTTCTGCTGCTTATTCTACTTCTCCTTCTGCTTCTCTTTTTGCTTCTCCTTCGGCTTCTGCTTCTTCTGTTTCTCCTGCCTGAATTTCTGGTTCTACTTCTTCTGCTGCTTCTCCTTCTGCTTCTGCTTCTACTTCTGCTCCTGTTTCTGCTTCTTCTGCTTCTATTCTTTCGGCTTCTCCTGCTTCTGCTTATTGTGCTTCTCCTACTTCTTTTTCTGCTTCTCATTCCTCTTCTGCTTCTCCATCTGCTTCTGCTTATCCACCTGCTCCTACTTCTGCTTCTCCTTCAGCTTCTGCTTCTTCTGCTTCTCCTGCTTCTCCTTCTGCATCTCCTACTGATTGTGCTTGTCCTTATGCTTCTTCTTCTGCTTCTGCTTCTCCTTCTCCTTCTTTTGCTTCTCCTTTTGCTTCTGCTTCTTCTGCTTTTCCAGCTTCTCCTTCTGCTTCTGCTTCTTCTGCTTCTCCTGCTTCTCCTTCTGCATCTTCTTCTGCTTCTCCTTCTCCTTCTTCTGCTTCTCCTTCTTCTGCTTCTCCTTCTCCTTCTTCTGCTTCTCCTTCTGATTCACCATTTGCTTCTTCTTTGTCTGCTTTACCTGCGTCTCTTTCTGCTTCTCCTTCTGTTTCTCCTCCTGTTTCTCCTTCTCCTTCTTGTTCTTCTGCTTTTCCTTCTGCTTCTGCTACAACTGCTTCTGCTTCTAATTCTTATGTTTCTTCTGCTTCTCCTTCTGCTTTTGATTCTCTTTTTGCTTCTGCTTCTCGTTCTACTTCTTATTCTGCTTCTTCAGATTCTGCTTCTTCTGCTTCTCCTGCTTCTCCTTCTGCTTCAGGTTCTCCTTCTGCTTCTTCACATTCTTTTGCTTCTGCTTCTCCTGCTTCTGCTTCTTCTGCTTTCCCTCCTTCTCATTCAGCTTCTCCTCCTGTTTCTGTTTCTCCTTCTGCTTCAGCTTCTTGTCCTTCTTGTGTTTCTTCTGCTTCTGCTTCTCAAGTTTCTGCATCTCCTGCTTCTCTTTCTGCTTCTCTTTCTGCTTCTCCTTCTCCTTCTCCTTCTCTGCTTCTCCTTTTGCTTCTCCTTCTCCTTCTGCTTCAATTTCTCCTTCTGCTTCTCATTCTGCTTCTGCATCTTCTGTTTCTCTGCTTCTCTTGCTTCTGCTTCTCCTGCTTCTCCTACTTCTCGTGCTGCTTCTCCTTCTGCGTCTCTTTCTGCTTCTGCTTATCCTTTTGCATCTCCTACTCCTAATCCTTCTCTTTCGCCTTCTCCTTCTTGTTCTTCTGCTTGTCCTGGTGCTTCTGCTACTGCTTATTCTACTATTTCTGTTTCTTCTGCTTCTGCTTCAGATTGTGCTTCTTCTGTTTCTCCTTCTGCTTCAGATTCTGCTTCTGCTTCTTCGGCTTCTCCTGTTTCTTCTTCTTCTGCTTCTCCTGCTTCTTCTGCTTCTCCTGCTTCTCTTTCTGCTTCTCCTCTGCCTCTGCTTCTCCTTCTGCTTCTGCTTCTGCTCTTCTCCTTCTTCTGTTTCTTTTGCTTCTGTTTCTTCTGCTTCTTCTTCTTCTGTTTCTTCGGATTCTACTTCTGCTTCTCCTTCTTCTCCTTCTCTTTCTGCTTCTACTTCTGCTTCTTCTGATTCTCCTGCTTTTCCTTCTTATTCTCCTTCTGTTTCTGATTCACTTTCTGCTTCTGCTTTTCCTTCTGCTGCTCCTCCTCCTTCTCCTTCTTCTGCTTCTCCCACTGCTTCTGCTTCTGCTTCTTTTGCTTATTCTTTTTCTTCTGTTCTGCTTCTCCTGCTTCTGCTTCTTCTGCTTGTACTGCTTCTCCTTATGCTTCTCCTAATGCTTCATCTTCTTCTTCTCCTTCTCCTTCTCCTTCTTCTTCTTCTTCTTCTTCTTCTTCTTCTTCTTCTTCTTCTTCTTCTTCTTCTTCTTCTTCTTCTTCTTCTTCTTCTTCTTCTTCTACTTCTTCTT
>NW_012313960.1:0-2161 GCF_000151885.1 Dipodomys ordii | reverse complement strand
GGAAAACAGCGGGATACAGCGGGACTCAGTGGGGGTACACAGTCAGGACACAGCGGGACACAGAGGGGGACACAGCGGGACACAGCGGGGGACAGAGCGGGGGACAAAGCAGGACACCACGAGTCACAGTGTGTCACATCGGGACACAGCGGCGACACTGCGGGGACACAGCGGGACAAAATGGGGGACACAGCGGGAGACAGCATTGGACACAGGAGGGGATAGCGGGGGACAGAGAGGGGACACAGCGGAACACAGCGGTGACACAGCTGGACACAGCTGGGTACACAGCGGGACATAGAGGACACACAGCGGGGACACAGCGGGACACAGCGGGGAACTCACCGGGACACAGCGGGAGACACAACAAGGACACAGCGGAACACTGTGGAAGACACAGACAGGACACATCCGGACCCAGTGGAACACAGTGTGACACAGCGGGGACACAGCAGGGGACACAGCGGGACACAGTGGGGGACACAGGGGGGACAAAGCGGGACACAGCGGGGGACACAGCGGGACACAACGGGACACAGCGGGGACACAGCAGGGACACAGAGGTGGACACAGACGGACAGAGCAGGGGACACAGCAGTAGACACAGAGGGACACAGCGGGACACAGCGGGGGACACAGGGGGGACACAGCGGGACACAGGGGGGACACAGCGAAGACACATTGGGACACAACGGGGACACAGCGGGACTCAGCGGGGGACATAGCAGTACACAGCAGGACACAGCGGGACACAGCGGGTCACAGCAGGGACAGAGCGGGTGACACAGACGGGTACACAGCGGGACACAGCAGTGGACAAAGCAGGACACCGTGGGGGACACAGCGAGGACACTGCGGGACACTGCGGGAGACACAGCAAGGACACAGCGGGACACAGTGGAACACAGCGGGACACAGTAGTGACACAGCAGGGGACCCAGCGGGACACAACCGGGGACACAGCGGGACACAGCGGGGCCACAGGGAGGACACAGCGGGACACAACGGGACACAGCGGGACACAGCAGGTCACAGCGGGGACAAAGCGGGGACTCAGCGGGGGACACAGCGGGGGACAAACGGGACACCACGGAATACAGCGGGATACAGCGGGACACACGGGGGACACAGCAGGACACAGCGGGACACAGAGGGGGACACAGCGGGACACAGCGAGGGACAGAGCGGGGGACAAAGCGGGACACCACGGGTCACAGTGTGTCACATCGGGACACAGCGGCGACACTGCGGGGACACAGCGCGACAAAATGGGGGACACAGCGGGACACAGCGGGAGACAGCATTGGACACAGGAGGGGATAGCGGGGGACAGAGAGGGGACACAGCGGAACACAGCGGTGACACAGCTGGACTCAGCTGGGTACACAGCGGAACATAGAAGACACACAGCGGGGACACAGCGGGACACAGCGGGGAACTCACTGGGACACAGCGGGGGACACAACAAGGACACAGCGGAACACTGTGGGAGACACAGTCAGGACACATCTGGACCCAGTGGAACACAGTGTGACACAGCGGGGACACAGCAGGGGACACAGCGGGACACAGTGGGGGACACAGCGGGGACACAGCGGGGACTCAGCGGGGGACACAGCGGGGGACAAAGCGGGACACCACGGGACACAGCGGAACACAGCAGGGACAAGGAGGAGACAGAGCAGGACACAGCGAGGACACAGCGGGATAAAGCAGGGTACACAGCAGGGGACACAGCGGGACACAGCGGGACACAGCGGGGGACACAGCGGGACACAGCGGGGTTCACAGCGAGGACACAGCGGGATACAGCGGGAGACACAGCGAGGGCACAGCGGGGGACACCCCGGGGGACACAGCGGAACACAGAAGGGAACACAGCGAGGACACAGCAGGACCCAGCAGGACATGGCGTCGATACAGCGGGGATACAGCGTTACACAGTGTGGTACACATCTGTGGACACAAGGGGACACAGTGTGGGCACAGCGGGACACAGCGGGACACAGTGGGACAAAGCAAGGACAATTCGTGAGACACAGCGAGGGACAGAGCTCGAGACAGCGGGGGACACAGCTAGGACACAGCAGGGCACAGCGGGACACAGCAGGGACAGAGCGGGACAGAGCGGGACACAGCGGGACACTGCGGGGAACCCTGA
>NW_012313959.1:0-2161 GCF_000151885.1 Dipodomys ordii | reverse complement strand
GAGAAGCAGGAGAACCAGAAGAAGCAGGAGAAGCAGTAAGCAGAAGAAACAGGAGAAGCCGAAGAAGCAGAAGCAGAATCTGAAGCAGAAGGAGAAACAGAAGAAGCACAATCTGAAGCAGAAGCAGAAGAAACAGAAATGGTAGAATAAGCAGAAGCAGAAGCACCAGGACAAGCAGAAGAACAAGAAGGAGAAGGCGAAAGAGAAGGATTAGGAGTAGGAGAAGCAAAAGGATAAGCTGAAGCAGAAAGAGACGCAGAAGGAAAAGCAGCATGAGAAGTAGGAGAAGCAGGAGAAGCAGAAGCAAGAGAAGCAGAAGAAACAGAAGACGCAGAAGCAGAATGAGAAGCAGAAGGAGAAATTGAAGCAGAAGGAGAAGCAGAAGCAGAAGGAGAAGCAGAAGAAGGAGAAGTACAAGCAGAAAGAGAAGCAGAACAAGAAGCAGGAGAAGCAGAAACAGAAGAAACAGAAGAAGGAGAAGAAGCAGAAGCAGAAGGAGAAGCAGAAACAGAAGGAAAAGCAGAAAGAGAAGCAGGAGAAGCAGAAGAAGCAGCAGCAGGAGAAGCAGAAGCAGAAGAAGCCGAAGAAGCAGAAGCAGAACCTGAAGCAGAAGGAGAAGCAGAAGAAGCAGAATCTGGAGAAGAAGAAGGAGAAGCAGAAGCAGAAGAGAAGCAAAAGCAGAAGGAGAAGCAGAAGGAGAAACAGAAGAAGCAGAGGCAGTAGCAGAAGAGCAGAAGATGCAGAAGCAGAAGGAAAAGAGAAGGAGTAGCAGAATGAGAAGCAGAAGAGGAGCAGGAGAATGAAAAGCAGCAGGAGAAGCAGAAAGAGCAGCAGAAGGAGGAGCAGGAGATGCAGAAACAGGAGAAGCATAAGCAGAAGAAACAGGAGAAGGACAAGAAGCAGAAGCAGAAGGAGTAGCAGAAACAGTAGGAGAAGCAGAAAGAGAAGGAGGGGAAGCAGAAGAAGCAGAAGCAGGAGAAGCAGAAGCATAAGAATCCGAAGAAGGAGAAGGAGAACCTGAAGCAGAAGGAGAAGCAGGAGAAGCAGAAGAAGCAGAATCTGGAGAAGCAGAAGGAGAAGCAGAAGCAGAAAAAGAATCAAAAGCAGAAGGAGAAGCAGAAGAAACAGAAGAAGTAGAAGCAGTAGCAGTTGTAGCAGAAGCAGAACGAGAAGCAGAAGGAAAAGCAGAAGAACAAGAAGGAGAAGGAGAAACAGAAGGAGAAGCAGAAGGAGAAGCAGAAAGAGAAGCAGGTAAAGCAGAAGAAGAAGAAGCAAAAGGAGAAGCAAAAGAAGGAGAAGGAGAAGCAGAGGCAGAAGAAGAAGCATAAGGACAAGCACAAGCAGAAGGAGATGCAGAAGGAGAAGCAGGAGAAGCAGAAGAAGCAGAAGCTGAAGGAGAAGCAGAATTAGGAGAAGGAGAAGGAGGAGAAGCAGAAGCAGAAGGAGAAGCAGAAGCTGAATGAAAAGCAGAAAGAGAAGCAGGAGAAGCACAAGAACCAGAAGCAGGAGAAGCCGAAAGAGAAGAAGCAGAATCAGAAGCAGGAGAAGCAGAAGCAGAAGGAGAAGCAGCAGATGAAGTAGAACCAGAAATTCAGGCAAGGGAAACAGAAGAAGCAGAAGCAGAAGGCGAAGCAAAAAGAGAAGCAGAAGGAGAAGTAGAAGAAGCAGCAGAAGGAGAAGCAGCAGAAGAAGCAGAAAAGCAAGCAGGAGAAGCAGAAGCACAAAGAGAAGTAGAAGCAGAAGAAGCAGAAGCAGAAGGAGAAGCAGTAGAAGTATAAGAAGCAGAAGCAGGAGAAGCAGAAGCAGAAGATAAAGAAGAAGCATAAGAAGCAGAAGCAGAGGGAGAAACAGAAGAAGGAGAAAGAGCAGCAGAAGGTGAAGCAGAAGGAGATGCAGAAGCAGAAAGAGAAGCAGAAACAGAAGGAGAAGAAGAAGGAGAAGTTGGAGAATCAGAAGAAGCAGAAGCAGAAACAGAAGGAGAAGAAGGAGAAGGAGAAGCAGAAGGAGAAGGACAAGCAGGAGAAGCAGAAGAAGCAGAAGCGGGAGAAGCAGAGAGAGAGAGAGAGAGAGAGAGAGAGAGAGAGAGAGAGAGAGAGAGAGAGAGAGAGAGAGAGAGAGAGAGACGAGAAGAGAGAGCAGAAGAGAGCAGAGCGAAGAGAGC
>NW_012313958.1:0-2161 GCF_000151885.1 Dipodomys ordii | reverse complement strand
CCCGCAGGGTCACCGCTGTTTCCCGCTGTGTCCCGCTGTGTTCCGTGGTGTCCCGCATTGTCCCCCGCTGTGTCCCCTGCTGAGTCCCCGCTGTGTCCCCGCTATGTCCCGCTGTGTCCTCGATGTGTCCCCCACTGTGTTCTGCTGTGTACCCCGCTGTGTCCCGCTATTTCCCCGCATTGTCCCCGCTGTGTCCCTCGCTGTGTCCCGTTGTGTCCCGCTGTGTCCCCAGCGGTGTCCCGCTGTGTCCCCGCAGTGTCCCCACTCTGTCCCGCTGTGTCCCACTGTGTTCCGTGGTGTCCCGCTTTGTCCCCCGCTGTGCCCCCGCTGAGTCCCCGCTCTGTCCCTGGCTATGTCCCGCTGTGTCCCCGCTGTGTCCCGCTGTGTCCCCGCTGTGTCCCGCTGTGTCCTCCCTGTGTCCCTCGCTGTGTTCCGCACTGTCCTCCGCTGTGTCCCTCTGTGTCCCGCGGTGTCCCCCGCTGTATCGACGCTGTGTCCTGCTGGGTCCCGCTGGGTCCTCGCTGTGTTCCCCACTGTGTCCCGCTCTGTCCCCCGCTGTGTCCCCAGCTGTGTCCCGCAGTGTCCCGCGCTGTGTCCCCGCTGTGTCCTCGCTGTGTTTCCCGCTGTTTCCCACTGTGTAACCCTCTGTGTCCCCCGCTGTGTCCCAATGTGTACCCCGCTGTGTCCAGCTGTGTCCTCGCTGTGTCCCCCGCTGTGTCCTGCTTTGTCCCATGCTGTGTCCTCGCTGTGTCCCCCGCTGTGTCCCGCTGTGTCCCCGCTGTGTCCACTGCTGTGTCCCGCTGTGTACCCCGCTGTGTCCCGCTATGTCCCTGCAGTGTCCCCGCTGTGTCCCGCTGTGTCCCACTGTGTCCCGTGGTGTCCCAGTTTGTCCCCCGCTGTGTCCACTGGTGAGTCCCCGCTGTGTCCCGCTGTGTCCCCCACTGGTTCCCGCTGTGTCTACTGCTGTGTCCCCGCTGTGTCCCGCTGTGTCCCGCTGTGTCCTCGCTGTGTCCCATGCTGTGTTCCGCAGGGTCCTCGCTGTGTCCAAAGATGTGTCCCCAGCTGTGTACCCGCTCTGTCCAGCTGTGTTTCCGCTGTGTCCCTGCTGTGTCCCCACTGTGTCCTGCTGTATACTGCTGTGTCCCCCGCTGAGTCCCGCTGTGTCCACGCTGTGTCCCGCTGTGTCCCCCATGTGTCCCGCGCTGTGTCCCACTGTGTCCCGCTGTGTCCCCCACTGTTTCCCCTGCTGTGTCCGGCTGTGTCCCGCGCTGTGTCCCGCTGTGTCCACTGCTGTGTCCCCGCTGTGTCCCACTTTTTCCCCGGCTGTGTCCCGCTGTGTCCTCACTATGTCCCCCGCTGTGTCCCAATGTGTCCTCTCTGTGTCTCCCGCTGTGTCCCGCTGTGTCCCCCACCTTGTCCCGCTGTGTCCCACTGTGTCCCCACTGTGTCCTGCTGTGTCCCGCTGTGTCCCCGGTGAGCCCGCTGTGTCCCGCTGTGTATCCCGCTGTGTCAAACTGTGTCCCGCTCTGTCCCGCTGTGGCCCTTCTCTGTCTCCGCTGTCCCCCGCTGTGTCCCCCGATGTGTCCCGCTGTGTCCCCCGCTTTATCCTGCTGTGTCCCCGCAGTGTCCCCGCTGTGTCCCGCTGTGTCACACTGTGTCCCGTAGTGTCCCACTTTGTCCCCCGCTGTGTCCCCCGCTGTGTCCTCCACTAAGTCCCCTCTGTATCGACACTGTGTCCCGTTGTGTCCCGCTGTGTCCTCGCTGTGTTCCCCGCTGTGTCCCGCTGTTTCCCCCGCTGTGTCCCCCGCTATGTCCTCGCTGGTTCCCCCGCTGTGTCCCGCTGTGTCCCCCGCTGTGTCCCGCTGTGTCCGACTGTGTCCCGCTCTGTCCCCGCTGTGTCCCGCTGTGTCCCGCTGTGTCCCCTCTTTGTGCCCGCTCTGTCCCGCTGTGTACCCCGCTGTGTCCAGCTGTGTCACCGCTGTGTCCCGCTGTGGCCCTTCTCTATCTCCGCTGTGTCCCGCTGTGTCCCCCGCTTTGTCCCCGCTGTGTCCCTCTGAGTCCCACGCATTTGTCCTGCTGTGTTCCCGCAGTGTCCCGCTGTGTCAACTGTGTCCCAAGGGGCACGTGATCCCAAGCAAATCAACCAGACCCCCCCTTGAAC
>NW_012313957.1:0-2161 GCF_000151885.1 Dipodomys ordii | reverse complement strand
CAGCACGGGACACAGCGAGGACACTTCTTCACATAGCGGGGGACACAGAGAGGACACAGCGGGACACTGCGAGACAAAGCGGGACACAGCGTGGACACAGCAGTATACACAGCGGGACATAGCAGGGGACACACCTGGGGACACAACGGGACTCAGTAGGGGACACAGCGAGGACAGAGCGGGACACAGCGGGACAAAGCGGGGACACAGCGTCGATACAGCGGGGACACTTTGATACCCCTCGGGCAACACAGGAAGGAAACAGCGGGACCCAGTGGGACACAGCGTCGATACAGCGGGATACAACAGGGTACACAGCTAGGGACACAACGGGACACAGCGGGGGACACAGCGAGGACACAGCGGGACACAGCGGGACACAGCGGGGGACACAGCGGGACCCAGCGGGAGACCCAGCGAGGACACAGCAGGACACAGCGGGGGACACAGGGGGACACAGCAGGGGACACAGCGGGTGACACAGCGGGACACAGCGGGGAACACAGCGAGGACACAGCGGGGGACACAGCGGGACACAGCGTCAATACAGCGGGCACACTGCGTTACACAGCGTGGTAAACAGCTGTGGACACAACGGGACACAGTGGGGACACAGCGGGACACAGTGGGACACAGCGGGGACAAAGCGTGAGACACAGCGGGTGACAGAGCTGGAGACAGCAGGGGACACAGCAAGGACACAGCGGGACACAGCGTTGACACGGCGGGGTCTCAGCGGGGGACACAGCGGGAGACAAAGAGGGACACCACATAACACAGCGGGACACAGCGGGAAACAGCAGTGACACTGCGGGGACACAGTGGGACACAGCGGGGGACACAGCGGGACACAGAGGGGGACAGAGCGGGACACAGTGGGGGACAGAGTGTGGGACACAGCGAGACACAGCGGGGACAAAGCTGGACACAGCGGGGTACACAGAGGGCACAGCGGGGACGCAGCGGGGAAACAGCGTGACACAGCGGAACACAGCGGGACACAGCGCGGGACACAGCGAGGACACAGCGGCACACAGCATGGGACACAGCAAGGACACAGTGGGACACAGCAGGGGACAGAGCGAGGACACATTGGGACACATTGGGACACAGCGGGACTCAGCGGGGGACACAGCAGTACACAGCGGGACAAAGCGAGACACAGCGGGGACACCGCAGAGACACAGCGGGGGACACAGCGGGACACAGCGGGGGACACAGGGATGACAGAGCAGGACCCAGCGGGACTCAGCTTGGATACAGCAGGGACCCAGCTGGACACAGCGGGACACAGCGGGGACACAGCAGTAGACACAGCGGGACACAGTGGCGGACACAGCGGGACACAGCGGGGGAAAAAGGGAGGACACAGCGGGACCCAGCGGGACCCAGCGTCGAAACAGCAGGGACACAGCGGGACACAGTGGGGTACACAGCTGGGGACACAGCGAGGACACAGCGGGACACAGCGGGACACAGCGGGGACACTGCAGGAACATAGAAGGACACAGCGGGGTACACAGCGGGACACGGCGGGACACAGCTAGGGACACAGCGGGGACACAGGAGGACACAGCGGAACACAGCGGGAGTCAAAGCGGGAGACAGCGGGGGACACAGCGAGGACACAGAGGGACACAGCGGCGACACTGTGGGGACTCAGCGGGGGACACAGCGTGGGACAAAGTGTGACACCACGGGACACAGTGTTACACAGCGGGACACAGCGGGGACACAGCGGGAAACAGCAGGACAAAGCAGGGGAGACAGCGGGCCACAGCGGGCCACAGCGGGGGACACAGCGGGAGACAGCGGAGACAGAGAGTGGCCAGAGCGAGACACAGCGGTGACACAGCTGGACACAGCGGGGTACACAGCGGGACACAGCGGGCACACAGCGGGGAAACAGCGGGACACAGCGGGACACAGCGGGGTACGGTGGGACACGGCGGGACACAGCGAGGACACAGCGGGGGACACAGCGAGGGACACAGCGGGACACAGCGGGGAACACAGCGAGGACACAGCGGGACACAACGTCGATACAGCGGGGACACAGCATTACACAGCGTAGTACACAGCTGTGGACACAACGGGACGCAGTGGGGGCACAGCCGGACACAGCGGGACACAGTGGACACAGTAGGGACAAAGCGTGAGA
>NW_012313956.1:0-2161 GCF_000151885.1 Dipodomys ordii | reverse complement strand
GAGAAGCAGGAGAAGCAGAAGCAGGAGAAGCAGAATCAGAAGAAATAGTTTTAAGGAGAAGAAGCAGAAGCAGAAAGAGAAGCAGAAACAGAAGGAGAAGCAAAAATAGAAGCAGAAGAAGCCGAAGAAGCAAAAGCAGAACCTAAAGCAGAAGGAGAAGCAGAAGAAGCAGAATCTGGAGAAGAAGAAGGAGAACCAGAAGGAGAAGCAGAAGCAGAAAGAGAAGCAAAAGCAGAAGGAGAAGCAGAAGGAGAAGCAGAAGAAACAGAAGAAGCAGAATCAGTAGCAGAAGAAGCTGAAGATGCAGAACCAGAAAGAGAAGCAGAAGGAATAGCACAAGAACGAGAAGGAGAAACAGAAGGAGAAGCAGAAGGAGAAGCAGGAAAAGCAGAAGAAACAGAAGCAGACGGAGAAGAAGGAGAAGGAGAAGCCGAAGCAGAAGAAGAAGCAGAAGGAAAAGCACAAGCAGAAGGAGATGCAGAAGGAGAAGCAGGAGATGCAGAAGAAGCAGAAGCAGAAGGAGAAGAAGAAGGAGAAGAATCAGAATCAGAAGAAGCAGAAGCAGAAATAGAAAGAGAAGCCAACGAAGAGAAGTAGAACGAGAAGCAGGAGAAGCAGGAGAAGCACAAGCGGGAGAAGCAGAAGAAGAAGAAACAGAAGAAGGAGAAGGAGCAGAAGCAGAAGGAGAAGCAGAAAGAGAAGCAGGAAAAGCAGAAGAAGCAGAAGCAGGAGAAGCAGAAGGAGAAGAAATAGGAGAAGGACAAGAAGCAGAAGCAGAAGCAGAAAGAGAAGCAGAAACAGAAGGAGAAGCCGAAAGAGAAAGAGGGGAAGCAGAAGAAGCAGAAGCAGGAGAAGTAGAAGCATAAGAATCCGAAGAAGCAGAAGCAGAACTTGAAGCAGAAGGAGAAGCAGGAGAAGCAGAAGAAGCCGAATCTGGAGAAGCAGAATGAGAAGCTGAAGTAGAAGCAGAAGCAGAAGCAGAATGAGAATCAAAAGCAGAAGGAGAAGCAGAAGAAACAGAAGAAGCAGAAGCAGTAGCAGTTGCAGCAGAAGCAGAAGGAGAAGCAGAAGGAATAGCAGAAGAACGAGAAGGAGAAGGAGAAACAGAAGGAGAAGCAGAAGGAGAAGCAGAAGGAGAAGCAGAAGAAGCAGAAGGAGAAGCAGAAGGAGAAACAGAAGCAGAAGAAACATCAGAAAGAGAAGCAGAAGCAGAAGAAAACGCAGAAGGAGAAGCAGGAGAAGCAGAAGAAGCAGAAGCAGAAGGAGAAGTAGAAGAAGGAGAAGGAGAAGGAAGAGCCGCAGAAGCAATAGGAGAAGCAGAAAGAGAAGCAGAAGCAGAATGAGAAGCAGAAAGAGAAGCAGTAGAAGCAGAAGAAGCAGGAAAAGCAGAAGCAGAGGAAAGAGAAGAAGACGAAGAAGAAGAAGAAGCGTAAGGAGAAGCATAAGGAGAAGCATAAGGAGAAGTATAAGGAGAAGCAGTAGAAGCAGAAGAAGCAGAAGCAGGAGAAGCAGAAGCAGAAGAAAAAGAATAAGCAAAAGAAGCAGAAGCAGAAGCAGTGGGAGAAGCAGAAGAAGAGAAGGAGCAGCAGAAGGAGAAGTTGAAGCAGAAAGAGAAGCAGAAACAGAAGGAGAACAAGAAGGAGAAGCAGGAGAACCAGAAGAAGCAGGAGAAGAAGAAGCAGAAGAAACAGGAGAAGCCGAAGAAGCAGAAGCAGAATCTGAAGCAGAAGGAGAAACAGAAGAAGCACAATGTGAAGCAGAAGCAGAAGAAACAGAAATAGTAGAATAAGCAGAAGCAGAAGCACCAGGACAAGCAGAAGAACAAGAAGGAGAAGGCGACAGAGAAGGATTAGGAGTAGGAGAAGCAAAAGGATAAGCTGAAGCAGAAAGAGACGCAGAAGGAAAAGCAGCACGAGAAGTAGGAGAAGAAGGAGAAGCGGAAGCAAGAGAAGCAGAAGAAACAGAAGAACGCAGAAGCAGAATGAGAAGCAGAAGGAGAAATTGAAGCAGAAGGAGAAGCAGAAGAAGAAGGAGAAGTAGAAGCAGAAAGAGAAGCAGACGAGAAGCAGGAGAAGCAGAAGCAGGAGAAGCAGAAACAGAAGAAGGAGAAGAAGCAGAAGCAGATGAGAAGCGGAAACAGCAGAAAAGCAGAAAGAGAAGC
>NW_012313955.1:0-2161 GCF_000151885.1 Dipodomys ordii | reverse complement strand
GTAGGACAAAGCGGGAGACAGCAGAGGACATAGCGAGGACACAGCTGTACACAGCGAGGACACAGAGGGGACTCAGCAGGGGACATAGTGGGAAAAAAGCGGGACACCACGGGACACAGTAGGACACAACGGGACACAGCGGGGGACACAGTACGACAGAGCGGGGGACACAGCGGGAGACAGAGGGGGACACCACGAATAACAGAGCAAGGACACAGCGGGACCCAGCGTGACACAGCCTCGATACAGCGGGATTCACAGCGTTACACAGCGGGTTACACAGCTGGGGACACAAAGGGACACAGTGGTGGACACAGCGGGACACAGCGGGACAGAGTGGGACACAGACGGGATAAAGCGTGAGACACAGCGGGGGACAGAGCGGGAGACAGCGGGGGACACAGCGAGGACACAGCGGGACACAGCGGGGACACAGCGGGGACTCAGCTGGGGACACAGCGGGGGACAAAGCGGGACACCACGGAACACAGCGGGACACAGCGCGAAACAGCGGTGACCCTTCGGGGACACAGCGGGACACAGCCGGGGACACAGTGGGACACAGCGGGTGACACAGCAGAACACAGTGGGGGACACAGCGAGGACACAGTGGGACACAGCAAGACACAGCATCGAAACAGCGGGGACACAGCGGTACACAGCGGGGTACACAGCTGGGGACACAACGGGACACAGCGGGGGACACAGCGAGGACACAGTGGGACACAGCAGGACACAGCGGGGACACTGCGGGAACATAGCGGGACACAGCGGGGTACACAGCGGGACACAGCGGGACACAGCTTGTGACACAGCGGGGATACAGCGGGACACAGCGGGGGACACAGCTAGGACACAGCGGGACACAGCGGGACACAATGGGGACACAAAGGGGACTCAGCGGGGGAAACAGCGGGGGAAAAAGCGGGACACCATGGGACACATGGTGACACAGCAGGACACAGAGGGAACACTGCGTCGACACAGCGGGACAAAGCGGGGGACACAGCGGGACACAGCGGGACACAGCGGGGGACACAGCGGGGGACAGTGGAGACAAAGAGAGGACACAGTGGGACACAGTGGTGACACAGCTGGACACAACGGAGTACACAGCGGGACACAGCGGGCACAAAGCGGGGACAGAGCGGGACACAGCGGGACACAGCGGGACATATAGCGGGGGACACAGCGGGACACAGAGGGGGACACAGTGAGGACACAGTGAGACACAGCGGGGACACAGCGAGGACACAGCGGTGACACAGCAGGACACAACGAAGTACACAGCGGGACACAGCGGGCACACAGGGGGGACACAGCGGGACACAGCGGGGAACACAGGAAGGACACAGCAGGACACAGCGTCGATACAGCGGGGACACAGCGTGACACAGCGGGGTACACACCTGTGGACACAACGGGACACAGTGGGGGACACAGCGAGGACACAACAGGACACAGCGCGGACACTGTAAGGACACAGCTGGACAAAGCGGGGGACACAGCGGGACACAGCGGGACACAGCGGGACACAGCGGGACACAGTGGGGGACACAGCGGGGGACACAGCGGGGGACAGCGGAGACAGAGAGGGGACACAGCGAGAGACAGCGGTGACACAGCCTTACACAACGGAGTACACAGAGTTACACAGCGGGCACAAAGCGGGGACACAGCGGGACACAGCAGGGACAGAGGGGGACACAACGGGACACAGTGGGACACAGCGCGGGACACAGCGCGACACAGCGGGGGACCCATCGAGGACACAGCGGGACACATCGGGGGACACAGCAGGACACAGCGGGGAACACAACGAGGACCCAGTGGGAACCAGCGGGACACAGCGTCGATACTGCGGGCACACACTTTACACAGCGTGGGACACAGCTGTGGACACAACGGGACACAGTGGGGCCACAGGGGGACACAGCGGGACACAGTGGGACACAGCGGGGACACAGCGTGAGACACAGCGTGGGACAGAGCGGGAGAGAGCGGGGGACAGAGCGGTGGACACAGCAGGACACAGCGGGACACAGCAGGAGAAAAAGGGGGGACACAGCGGGACACAGCGGGGGACACAGCGAGGACACACTGGGGACACAGTGGGGACACAGCGGGACTCAGCGGGAGACACAGCAGTAAACAGCGTGAC
>NW_012313954.1:0-2161 GCF_000151885.1 Dipodomys ordii | reverse complement strand
AGCTGAACGAGAAGCAGGAGAAGCCGAAGCAGGAGAAGCAGAAGCAGGAGAAGCAGAAGCAGAAGAAACAGAAGAAGGAGAAGGAGCTGAAGCAGAAGGAGAAGCAGAAACAGAAGGAAAAGCAGAAAGAGAAGCAGGAGAAGCAGAAGAAGCAGCAGCAGGAGAATCAAAAGCAGAAGAAGCCGAAAAAGCAAAAGCAGAACCTGAAGCAGAAGGAGAAGCTGGAGAAGCAGAAGAAGCAGAATCTGGAGAAGCAGAAGGAGAAGCAGAAGCAGAAAGAGAAATAGTAGAATAAGCAGAAGCACAAGAAGCAGGAGAAGCAGAAGAAGAAGATGGAGAAGGCGAGAGAGAAGGATTAGGAGTAGGAGAAGCAAAAGGATAAGCAAAATCAGAAAGAGACGCAGAAGGAAAAGCAGCACGAGAAGTAGGAGAAGCAGGAGAAGCAGAAGCAGGAGATGCAGAAGAAACAGAAGACGCAGAAGCAGAATGAGAAGCAGAAGGAGAAATTGAAGCAGAAGCAGAAGGAGAAGCATAAGAAGGAGAAGGAGAAGCAGAAAGAAAAGCAAAAAGAGAAGCAGAACGAGAAGCAGGAGAAGCTGAAGCAGGAGAAGCAGCAGCAGAAGAAACAGAATAAGGAGAAGAAGCAGAAGCAGAAGGAGAAGCTAAAACAGAAGGAGAAGCAGAAAGAGAAGGTGCGGAAACAGAAGAAGCAGAAGCAGGAGAAGCAGAAGCATAAGAACCCGAAGAAGCAGAAGCAGAACCTGAAGCAGAAGGAGAAGCAGGAGAAGCAGAAGAAGCAGAATCTGCAGAAGCAGAAGGAGAAGCAGAAGCAGAAAGAGAACCAAAATCAGAAGGAGAAGCAGAAGAAACAGAAGAATCAGAAGCAGTAGCAGAAGAAGCTGAAGATGTAGAAGCAGAAAAAGAAGCACAAGAAATAGCAGAAGAACGAGAAGGAGAAGGAGAAACAGAAGGAGAAGCAGAAGCAGAAAAAGAATCAGGAAAAGCAGAAGCATAAACAGACGGAGAAGCAGAAGAAAGAGAAGGAGAAGCAGAAGAAGAAGCACAAGGAAAAACACAAGCAGAAGGAGATGCAGAAGTAGAAGCAGGAGAAGCAGAAGAAGCAGAAGCAGAAGGAGAAGAACTAAAGAGAAGAAGCAGAAGCGGGAGAAGCAGAAGTAGAAAGAGAAGCCGACGAAGAGAAGCAGAACGAGAAGCAGGAGAAGCAGAAGAAGCAGAAGCGGGAGAAGCAGAAGAAGTAGAAACAGAAGAAGGAGAAGGAGCAGAAGCAGAAGGAGAAGCAGAAGCAGAAGGGGAAGCAGAAAGAGAAGCAGGAAAAGCAGAAAAGCAGACGCAGGAGAAGCAGAAGCAGAAGAATACGAAGAAGCAGAAGCAGAAGCAGAACCTGAAGCAGAAGGAGAAGCAGGAGAAGCAGAAGAAGCAGAATCTGGAGAAGAAGAATGACAAGCTGAAGGAGAAGCAGAAGCAGAAAGAGAATCAAAAGCAGAAGGAGAAGCAGAAGTAACAGAAGAAGCAGAAGCAGTAGCAGTTACAGCAGAAGCAGAAGGAAAAGCAAGAGAACGAGAAGGAGAAGGAGAAACAGAGGCAGAAGCAGAAGGAGAAGCAGAAGCAGAAGAAAGAGCATAAGCACAAGCACAAGTAGAAGGAGATGCAGAACGAGAAGCAGGAGAAGCAGAAGAAGCAGAAGATGAAGGAGAAGCAGAAGTAGGAGAAGGAGAAGGAGGAGAAGCAGAAGCAGAAGGAGAAGCAGAAGCGGAATGAGAAGCAGAAAGAGAAGCAGGAGAAGCACAAGATGCAGAAGCAGGAGAAGCCGAAAGAGAAGAAGCAGAAGAAGCAGAAACAGAAGCAGAAGTAGATGCAGAAGCAGAAGGAGAAGCAGCAGAAGAAGTAGAACCAGAAATTCAGGCAGGAGAAACAGAAGAAGCAGAAGCAGAAAGAGAAGCAAAAAGAGAAGCAGAAGGAGAAGTAGAAGAAGCAGCAGAAGGAGAAGCAGCAGAAGAAGCAGAAAAACAAGCAGGAGAAGCAGAAGCAGAAAGAGAAGTACAAGCAGAAGAAGCAGAAGCAGAAGAAGAAGCAGTAGAAGCATAAGAAGCAGAAGCAGGAGAAGCAGAAGCAGAAGAACAAGAAGCATAAGAAGCAGAAG
>NW_012313953.1:0-2161 GCF_000151885.1 Dipodomys ordii | reverse complement strand
AGAAGCAGAAGGAGAAATTGAAGCAGAAGCAGAAGCAGAAGGAGAAGAAGAAGCAGAAGGAGAAGCATAAAAAGGAGAAGGAGAAGCAGAAAGAGAAGCAGAAAGAGAAGCAGCACGAGAAGTAGGAGAAGCAGGAGAAGCAGAAGCAGGAGAAGCAGAAGAAACAGAAGACGCAGAAGCAGAATGAGAAGCAGAAGGAGAAATTGAAGCCGAAGCAGAAGCAGACGGAGAAGCAGAAGCAGAAGGAGAAGCAGAAGAAGGAGAAGGAGAAGCAGAAAGAGAAGCAGAAAAAGCAGCAACACGAGAAGTAGGAGAAGCAGGAGAAGCAGAAGCAGGAGAAGCAGAAGAAACAGAAGACGGAGAAGCAGAATGAGAAGCCGAAGGAGAAATTAAAGCAGAAGCAGAAGCAGAAGGAGAAGCAGAAGCAGAAGGAGAAGCAGAAGAAGGAAAAGCAGAAGCAGAAAGAGAAGCACAAAGAGAAGCAGGAGAAGCAGAAGCAGGAGAAGCAGAAGCAGAAGAAACATAGGAAGGAGAAGAAGCAGATGCAGAAGGAGAAGCAGAAACAGAAGGAAAAGCAGAAAGAGAAGCAGGAGAAGCAGAAGAAGCAGCAGCAGGAGAAGCAGAAGCAGAAGAAGCAGAAACAGAACCTGAAGCAGAAGGAGAAGCAGAATCTGGAGAAGCAGAAGGAGAAGCAGAAGCAGAAAGAGAAGCAAAAGCAGAAGGAGAAGCAGAACTAGAAGCAGAAGAAACAGAAGAAGCAGAGGCAGTAGCAGAAGAAGCAGAAGATGCAGAAGCAGAAGGAGAAGCAGAAGGAAAAGCAGAAGAACGAGAAGGTGAAGGAGAAGGAGAAACAGAAGGAGAAGCAGAAAGAGAAGCAGAAGAAGGAGCAGGAGAAGGAAAAGCAGCAGGAGAAGCAGAAAGAGCAGCATAAGGAGAAGCAGGAGATGCAGAAACAGGAGAAGCATAAGCAGAACAAACAGGAGAAGGACAAGAAGCAGAAGCAGAAGGAGAAGCAGGTACAGAATGAGAAGCAGAAAGAGAAGGAGGGGAAGCAGAAGAAGATGAAGCAGGAGAAACAGAAGCATAAGAATGTGAAGAAGCAGAAGGAGAACCTGAAGCAGAAAGAGAAGCAGGAGAAGCAGAAGAAGCAGAATCTGGAGAAGCAGAAGGAGAAGCAAAAGGAGAAGCAGAAGCAGAAAGAGAATCAAAAGCAGGAGAAGCAGAAGAAACAGAAGAAGTAGAAGCAGTAGCAGTTGTAGCAGAAGCAGAACGAGAAGCAGAAGGAAAAGCAGAAGAACAAGAAGGAGAAGGGAAACAGAAGGACAAGCAGTAGGAGAATAAGAAGGAGAAGCAGAAGAAGGAGAAGCAGAAGCAGAAGAAGATGCAGAAGGAGAAGCAGGAGAAGCAGAAGAAGCAGAAGCAGAAGGAGAAGGAGAAGTAGGAGAAGTAGAAGGAAGAGCCGCAGAAGCAATAGGAGAAGCAGAAGGAGAAGTAGAAGCAGAATGAGAAGCAGAAATAGAAGCAGTAGAAGAAGAAGAAGCAGGAAAAGCAGAAGCAGAAGAAAGAGAAGAAGAAGAAGAAGAAGAAGAAGAAGAAGAAGAAGAAGAAGAAGAAGAAGAAGAAGAAGAAGAAGAAGAAGAAGAAGAAGAAGAAGAAGAAGAAGAAGGAGAAGGAGAAGCAGAAGAAGGAGAAGCAGGAGAAGGAGAAGCAGGAGAAGCAGAAGCAGAAGAAAAAGAATAAGCATAAGAAGCAGAATCAGAGGGAGAAGCAGAAGAAGGAGAAGCAGAAGCAGAAGAAGCAGCAGAAGGAGAAGCAGAAGCAGAAGAAGATGAAGAAGGAGAAGCAGGAGAAGCAGAAGACGGAGAAGGAGAAGGCGAAAGAGAAGGATTAGGAGTAGGAGAAGCAAAAGGATAAGCAGAAGCAGAAAGAGACGCAGAAGGAGAAGCAGCACGAGAAGTAGGAGAAGCAGAGAAGCAGAAGCAGGAGAATCAGAAGAAACAGAAGACGCAGACAGAATGAGAAGCAGAAGGAGATATTGAAGCAGAAGCAGAAGGAGAAGTAGAAGAAGGAGAAGGAGAAGTAGTAAGAGAAGCACAACGAGAAGCAGGAGATGTAGAAGCAGGAGAAGCAGATGCAGAAGAAATATAGGAAGGAGAAGAAG
>NW_012313952.1:0-713 GCF_000151885.1 Dipodomys ordii | reverse complement strand
CCCCTCGGGCCCAGGGGCCTGGCGCCTTCCAACTGGCGATCGTCCCGAGCGCCGGGAGGCGCAGGGAGGCCCCTTCCCGCCGCCACCCCCCTCCGCCCGCACAGCCCGCCGGCTCTGGGGACTGCCCGCCCTCGGAACTGAGCGGAAAAGCAGGCCAGGAATCCGGCCGCCGCCGCCGCTCCCCGCCCCCGTCCGCGACCCCTCGCGGGCCGGCCGCTCGGAACTCAGCCCGCCCCGCGGCGGAGCGCGGCCCCGCGGGAGCGCAGCGCGCCGCGGCGGGGCCGGAGGCCCAGCGCCGCGGACTCACCTGCCGCCGCCCGCTCCGCGAGAGCCTCCCGAGCACAGCTCCTTCCTGGGGCATGAAAGCGCCGGCTGCGCGGCCTGGGCGCCTACGGCAGGGCAGGGCTGGGCACGGCAGGGCAAGGCAGGGCGGGGCAAGGGGACTCGCTCCCGCAGTCTCAGCCACTGCCGCCACGGCCGCTCTGCGCTTGCGCCTGCGCGCGCTGGGTCTCGAGGGGGCGCCTCTGGCGGCGGGAGAGAGGAGCGGGGGTAACGACCCAGGACGCGGGCTCGGGCGGGCGCGGCGACTCTCCCGCGGCCCTCAGGGCGGGTGCAGGATGATCTAGGAGCTACCTCCGACGAGGCTGTTCCCACAAGCTGGTAGCGCATGCTTCTATTCCCTTCCCCCCCCACCTCCCGCCCCTTTGCACAGA
>NW_012313951.1:0-2161 GCF_000151885.1 Dipodomys ordii | reverse complement strand
ATGCAAAAGGAGAATCCGTATGTGATTCTGAAGAAGTTTGTAGTATGATAAGCAAGAGAAGCAGAATGGAGCAGTAGCAGTTGGAGAATCAGGAATAAGCAGATGATGCAGTAGCAAATGGAGAAGCAAAAGATGGAGATGGAGAAGCAGAAGCAGAAGCATATGGACAAGCACAATCAGAAGGAGATGCAGAAGGAGAAGCAGGAGAAGCAGAAGATTCAGAAGCTGAAGGAGAAGCTGAAGTAGGAGAAGGAGAAGGTGGAGAAGCAGAATGAGAAGCAGAAGCAGAATGAGAAGCAGAAAGAGAAGCAGGTGAAGGACAAGAAGCTGAAGCAGGAGAAGCCGAAAGAGAAGAAGCAGAAGAAGCAGAAACATTAGCAGAAGGAGAAGCAGAAGCAGAAGGAGAAGCATCAGAAGAAGTAGAACCAGAAATTCAGGCAGGAGAAACAGAAGAAGCAGAAGCAGAAGCAGAAGGAGAAGCAAAAAGAGAAGCACAAGGAGTAGTAAAAGAAGCAGCAGAAGGAGAAGCAGCAGAAGAAGCAGAAAAACAAGCAGGAGAAGCAGAAGTAGAAAGAGAATTAGAAGCTGAAGAAGCAGAACCAGAAGAAGAAGCAGTAGAAGCATAAGAAGCAGAAGCAGGAGAAGCAGAAGCAGAAGAAAATAGAAGAAGCATAAGAAGCAGAAGTAGAAGCAGAGGGAGAAACAGAAGAAGGAGAAGGATCAGCAGAAGGTGAAACAGAAGGAGATGCAGAAGCAGAAAGAGAAGCAGAAACAGAAGGAGAAGTTGGAGAATCAGAAGAAGCAGAAGCAGAAAGAGAAGCAAAAGAGGGAGAAGGAGAAGCAGAAGCAGAAGGACAATAAGGAGAAGCAGAAGAAGCAGAAGCGGGAGAAGCAGCAGAAGAAGAAGAAACAGAAGAAGGAGAAGGAGGAGAAGGAGAAGCAGAAGCAGAAGGAGAAGCAGAAATAGAAACAGAAGCAGAAGAAGCAGTTGCAGGAGAAGCAGAAGCAGAAGAAACAGAAGAAGCTGAAGAAGCAGAAGGAGAAGCAGAAGCAGAAGGAGAAGCAGAAGCATCAGAGGCTGGAAAAGCAGAAGCAGAAGATACAGAACAAGCAGAAGAAGCAGAAGCAGAACGAGAAGCAGAAGAATAAGAAGGAGAAAGAGAAGGATTAGGAGTAGGAGGAGCAGAAGTAGAATTAGAAGCAGAAAGAGAAGCAGAAGGAGAAGCAGAAAGAGAAACAGAAGAAGCAGAAGCAGAAGCAGAATGAGAAGCACAAGAAGGAGAAATTGAAGGAGAAGGAGAATGAGACAGAGAAACAGAAGGAGAAGTAGGAGAAGCAGAAGAAGGAGAAGCAGGAGAAGCAGATGCAGAAGATACAGAAGAAGGTGAAGTATCAGAAGAAGGAGAAGAGCAGAAGCAGAAGGAGAAAAGAAGCAGAAGGAGAAGCAGAAGAAGCAGAAGCTGAAGCCGAAGAAACTGAAAACGCAGAAAAAGAAGAAGAAGCAGAAGAAGAAGAAGCAGGAAAAGCAGAAGAAGAAGAAGGAGAAGGAGAAAGAGAAGGATTAGGAGTAGGAGAAACAGACGGATAAGCAGAAGCAGAAAAAGAAGGAGAAGGAGAAGGAGAAGCAGGAGAAGCAGAAGAAGCAGAAGCAGGAGAAGCAGAAGCAGAATGAAAAGCAGAAGAAGGAGAAATTAAAACAGAAGAAGATGCAGAAGGAGAAGCAGAAGCAGAGGCAGAAGGAGAAGCAGAAGAAGGAGAAGGAGAAGGAGTAGCAGAAGGATAAGAATAAAGAGAAACAGAAGGAGAAACAGGAGAAGCAGGAGAAGCATAAGCTGAAGAAATAGAAGAAGGAGAAGAAGCAGAAAGAGAAGCAGAAACAGAAGGAGAAGCAGAAATAGAAGCAGAAGAAGCCGAAGAAGCAGAAGCAGAACCTGAAGCGGAAGGAGAAGCAGAAGAAGCAGAATCTGGAGAAGAAGAAGGAGAACCAGAAGGAGAAGCAGAAGCAGAAAGAGAAGCAAAAGCAGAAGGAGAAGCAGAAGAAACAGAAGAAGCAGAAGCAGTAGCAGAAGAAGCTGAAGATGCAGAAGCAGAAAGAGAAGCAGAAGGAATAGCAGAAGAACGAGAAGGAGAAGGAGAAACAGAAGGAGAAGAAGATGAAGAA